>NC_060126.1:279156319-279459349 GCF_021461395.2 Schistocerca americana | reverse complement strand
GTCCCTGGCTCCAGTTCTGATTGTGTGACTATCCCATTCTATACCTGGTAGATTGAAGTCTCCCCCTATTACAATAGTATGATCACGAAACTTCTTCACGACGTTCTGCAGGTTCTCTCTGAGGCGCTCAACTACTACGGTTGCTGATGCAGGTGGTCTATAGAAGCATCCGACTATCATATCTGACCCACCTTTGATACTTAACTTAACCCAGATTATTTCACATTCGCATTCGCTAATAACTTCACTGGATATTATTGAATTCTTTACTGCTATAAATACTCCTCCACCATTGGCGTTTATCCTATCCTTGCGGTATATATTCCATTCTGTGTCTAGGATTTCGTTACTGTTCACTTCCGGTTTTAACCAACTTTCCGTTCCTAATACTATATGCGCACTATTTCCTTCAATAAGAGATACTAATTCAGGAACCTTGCCCTGGATACTCCTGCAGTTTACCAATATTACGTTAACTTTTCCTGTTTTTGGTCTCTGAGGACGGACGTTCTTTATCAACGATGATAATGTCCTCTCTGGTAAGCCGTCAGGTATTTTATCGTTTCGCCCAAGGGGGGGTCCCTCTAACCTAAAAAACCCCCGTGTGCACGCCACACGTACTCTGCTACCCTAGTAGCTGCTTCCGGTGCGTAGTGCACGCCTGACCTGTCTAGGGGGGCCCTTAACTAACCTAACCTAAGGACATCACACACACCCATGCCCGAGGCAGGATTCGAACCTGCGACCGCAGCAGGAGCGCGGCTCCGGACTGGAGCGCCTAGAACCGCACGGCCACCGCGGCCGGCGGCGTTGCCTTATGAAATGTTGTTGTGATGCCTCGTGTAAGGAGAAGAAATGCGTACCATCACGTTTCCGACTTTGATAAATGTCGGATTGTAGCCTATCGCGATTGCGGTTTATCGTATCGGGACATTGCTGCTCGCGTTGGTCGAGATCCAGTGACTGTTAGCAGAATATGGAATCGGTGGGTTCAGGAGGGTAATAAGGAACGCCGTGCTGGATCCCAACGGCGTCACATCACTAGCAGTCGAGATGACAGGCACCTTATCCGGATGGCTGTAACGGATCGTGCAGCCACGTCTCGATCCCTGACTCAACAGATGGGGACGTTTGCAAGGCAACAACCATCTGCACGAACAGTTCGACGACGCTTGCAGCAGCATGGACTATCAGCTCGGAGACCATGGCTGCGGTTACCCTCGACGCTGCATCAAAGACAGGAGCGACTGCGATGGTGTACTCAACGACGATCGTGGGTGCACGAATGGCAAAGCATCATTTTTTCGGATGAATCCAGGTTCTGTTTACAGCATCATGATGGTTGCATCCGTGTTTGGCGACATCGCGGTGAAGACACACTAGAAGCGTGTATTCGTCATCGCCATACTGGCGTATCACCTGGCGTGATGGTATGGGGTGCCATTGGTTACACGTCTCGGTCGCCTCTTGTTCGCACTGAGGGCATTTTGAACAATGGACGTTACATTTCAGATGTGTTACGAGCCGTGGCTCTACCCTTCATTCGATCCCTGCGAAGCCCTATATTTCAGCAGGATAATGCACGACCTCATGTTGCGGGTCGTGTAAGGGCCTTTCTGGATACAGAAAATGTTCGACTGCTGCCCTGGCCAGCACATTCTCCAGATCTCTCACCAATTGAAAACGTCTGTTCAATGGTGGCCTAGCAACTGGCTCGTCACAATACGCCAGTCACTACTCTTGATGAACTGTGGTATCGTGATGAAGCTGCATGGGCAGCTGTACCTGTACGCGCCGTCCAAGCTCTGTTTGACCCAATGCCCAGGCGTATCAAGGCCATTATGACGGTCAGAGGTGGTTGTTCAAAAAATGTTCAAATGGCACTGAGCACTATGGTCATCAGTCCCATAGAACCTAGAACTACTTAAACCTAACTAACCTAAGGACATCACACAACACCCAGTCATCACGAGGTAGAGAAAATCCCTGACCCCGACGGGAATCGAACCCGGGAACCCGGGCGCGGGAAGCGAGAACGCTACCGCACGACCACGAGCTGCGGACAGAGGTGGTTGTTCCGAGAACTCATTTCTCAGGATCTATGCACCCAAATTGGGTGAAAATGTAATCACATGTCAGTTCTAGTGTAATATATTTGTCCAATGAATACCCGTTTATCATCTGCATTTCTTCTTGGTGTAGCAATTTTAATGGCCAATAGTGTATGTTAGCCAATCTACGTGATTCTTGTATCATGTGAACATTTCGGTTTTATGAAATCAGTATGTCCAACAGCATCTCACGCCTTCAAATTCCCAAAATCTGTTGGTCCGAATTCAAATTTGAGATATTTATGTAGAGTCTGATGCTTCACGGGGAAAAACTCAGCTTTCTACTTTTGAGCATAACAGTGCCTTTTGCTAAAGCATGTTCCTCCCCTCTCCACTTTCCTGGGATGTAAAGTGTTTTGTAGCCGGGGGATTGTGCCACAATAAATCCTGTTTACGTTCATCCATAATCGTTTGGGCGCCCTGGCGTTGCAATACAAACAGCACTCCTGACCGTGGGCTACTGAGCTATTCCTCTCTTGTGCGTAATTATGTGAAATGCTTCTGAGTGTGGTGGCTTACTTTCACTCCCATATTAGCCTGTGTGCTTCTGCACCGCCCAGAAGCCTTTCAGTGTCCTCTCATTTACGTAAGGCATACCTATCCGAATCAAGAGTAAATGAAGGATAAGATTACATTAGTCAATTGCCGACAGTTTCGAGTATTGTGGTTTATCAAGTTCCATTCAGTTAATTAAGTATTCCAATCAGACGAGTCTTTCATCATGAATTTATGAATTTTACATGCCTCTTTTCTGAAAAATAGTAGTGTAACACAGTACCTCAACGACCCTAAACGTAACAATTTACTTGGGAGATAATAACCAGACTCGCGACTGAAACGAAGATTCCCTGACAGGCAGTACGCAGTACGTTATCCTAGATGGAGAGTCGCAGAGTTGTCCACGAATGCTGCAGCGGTATATGGTTGGCCCCAGAGGAGTTTAATGCAAAAGCATTACTGTTCATTTTATACAGTAATTACATTTGTATTTTCGTCATCAATCTTCTGACTGGTTTGATGCGGCCTTCCACGAATTCCTCTCCTGTGCTAACCTCTCCATCTCAGAGAAGCAATTGCAACTTACGTCCTCAATTATTTGCTGGATGTATTCCAATATCTGTTTTTACCCTCTACAGCTCCCTCTAGTGCCATGGAAGTCATTCCCTCATGTCTTAACAGACGTCCTATCACCCTGTCCCTTTTCCTTATCAGTATTTTCCACATGTCCCTTTCCTCTCCGGTTCTGCAGAGAACCTCCTCATTCCTTACCTTATCAGTCCACTTAATTTTCCAGATTCGTCTGTATCACCACATCTCAAATGCTTCGATTCTCTTCTGTTCCGGTTTTCTCACAGTCCATGTTTCACTACCGTACAATGCTGTGTGCCAAATGTACAGTCTCAGAATCTTTCTCCTCAAATTAAGGCATATGTTTGATACCAGTAGAATTCTCTCCCTTTTTACCAGTGCCAGTCTACTTTTTATGTCCTCCTTTCTCCGTCCGTGATTGGTTATTTTGCTGCCTAGGTATCAGAATTCCTTAACTTCATCTACTTCGTGATCATCAATCCTGATGTTAAGCTTCTCGCTCATTCTACTACTTCTCTCATTTCTACTACTTCTCTTTCGTCTTTCTTCGATGTACTCTCAATCCATACTCTGTACTCATTAGACTGTTCATTCCGTTCAGCAGGTCACGTAATTCTTCTTCACTTTCACTCAGGATAGAAATGCCATCACCGAATCGTATCATTGATATCCTTTCACATTGAATTTTAATTCCACTCTTGAACCTTTCATTTATTTCCATAATTCCTTCCTCGATGTACAGATTGAACAGTAGGGGCGAAAGGCTACATCCTTGTCTTACACTCTTTTTAATACGAGCACTTCGTTTTTGGACGTCCACTCTTATTATTCCCTCTTGGCTGTTGTACATATTGTATATGACGCGTCTCTCCCTATACCTTACCCCTACTCTTCTCGAAATTTCGAACATCTTGCACCATTTCACAGTGTCGTACGCTTTTTCCAGGTCGAAAAATCCTATGAACGTATCTTGAATTTTCTTCAGTCTTGCATCCATATTAACTCCAACGTCAGAATTACCTATCTCGTGCCTTTACCTTTCCTAAAGACAAACTGATCGTCATCTAGCGCATTCTCAATTTTCTTTTCCGTTCTTCTATATATTATTCTTTTAAGCAACTTGGATGCATGAGCTGTTAAGATGATTGTGCGGTAATTCTAGCACGTGTCCGCTCTTGAAGTCTTCGGAATTGTGTGGATGATGCTTTTCCGAAAGTCAGATGGTATATCACCAGACTCATACATTCTACACACCAACGTGAATAGTCGTTTTGTTGCCACTTCCCCAAATGATTTTAGAAGTTCTTATGGAATTTTATCTATCCCTTCTGCCTTATTTGATATTAAGCTCTTTTAAATTCTGATTCAAATATTGGATATCCTATCTCTTCTAAATCGACTCCTGTTTCTTCTTCCATCGCATCAGACAAGTCTTCCCCCTCATAGAGGCTTTCAGAGTATTCTTTCCACCTATCTGCTCTCTCCTCTGCATTTAACAGTGGAATTTCCGTTGCGCTCTTAATGTTACCACCGTTGCTTTTAATGTCACCAAAGGTTGTTTTGACTTACCTGTGTGCTGAGTCTGTCCTTTCGACAATCATTTCTTTTTCGATCTCTTCACATTATCCTGCAGCCATTTCGACTTAGCTTCCTTGCACTTCCTATTTATTTCATTCCTCAGCGACTTGTATTTATCTATCCCTGAGTTTCCCGGAACATTTTTGTAATTTCTCCTTTCAGCGATTAATTGAAGTACTTCTTCTGGTATCCATGGTTTCTTCGCAGTTACCTTCATTGTACCTATGTTTTCCGTCCCAAATTCTGTGATGGTCCTTTTTAGAGATGTCCATTCCTCTTCAACCGTACTGCCTACTGCGCTATTCCTTATTGCTGTATCTATACCCTTAGAGAACTTCAACCATATCTTGTCATTCCTTAGTACTTCCGCATCCCACTTCTTCGTTTACTGATTCTTCCTGAGTAATGTCTTAAACTTCAGCCTGGTCTTCATCACTACTATATTGTGATCTGAGTCTATGTCTGGTCCTGGGTACGCCTTACAATCCAGTATCTGATTTCGGAATCTCTGTCTGACCATGAAGTAATCTAAATGAAATTTTCTAGTATCATCCAGTCTTTTCCAAGTATATACCTCCTCCTCTTGTGATTCTTAAATAGAGTATTCGCTATTACTAGGTGAAATTTGTTATAGAACTCAATTAGTCTTTCTCTTTTTCATTCCTTGTCCCAAGCCCATATTCTCCTGATATCTTTTTTTCTACTCCTTCCCCTACAACTGCATTCCAGTCTCCCATGACCATTAGATTTTCATATCCCTTTACATACTGTAATACCCTTTCAATATCCTCGTGCACTTTCCTCCTCCTCTTTCATCTTCAGCTTGCGACGTCGGCATGTATACCTGAACTATCGTTGTCGATGTTGGTCTGCTGTCGATTCTGATTAGAACAACCCGGTCACTGAACTGTTCACAGTAACACACCCTCTGCCCTACCTTCCTATTCATAACGAATCCTACACCTGTTACACCATTTTCTGCTGCTGTTGATATTACCCTATACTCATCAGACCATAAATCCTTGTCTTCTTTCCACTTAGCTTTACTGTCCCCTAGTATATCTGGATTGAGCATTTGCATTTCCCTTTTCAGATTTTCTAGTTTTCCTACCACGTTCAAGCTTCTGACATTCCACTCCCCGAATCATAGAACGTTATCCTTCCTTTTATTATTCAGTCTTTTTCTCATGGTAACCTCCTCCTTGGCAGTCCCCTCCCAGAGATCCGAATGGCGGACTATTCCGGAATCTTTTGCCAATGGAGAGATCATCATGACATTTCTTCAATTACAGGCCACACGATCTGTGAATACACGTTGCGTGTGTAACGCAGTGGTTTCCATTGCCTTCTGCATCCTCATGCCGTTGATTATTGCTGATTATTCCACCTTTAGGAGCAGTTTCCCTCCCTTAGGACAAGAGAGTGCCCTGAACCTCCGTCCGCTCCTCCTCCCTCTTTCAGAAGGCTGTTGGCAGAATGGGGTGACTTCTTATGCCGGAAGTCTTCGGCCGCCAATGCTGATTATTAATCAAAATTTAAGCAGCGGCGGTATTAGAACCCGGGACCGAAAACATTTTGATTATGAATCAAAGACGTCCCCCCCGCCCCCTTTTGTTTTTGTTTGTTTGTTGTATTTGGTCGTAGCGAACGTCACATGACATCCGTTGAAGTTCGTTGTTGATATTTTCGCACTGTTTTCTGTT
The DNA here is from genome assembly GCF_021461395.2 of Schistocerca americana. Taxonomy (NCBI): domain Eukaryota; kingdom Metazoa; phylum Arthropoda; class Insecta; order Orthoptera; family Acrididae; genus Schistocerca; species Schistocerca americana. The sequence continues at coordinate 279,452,868 of NC_060126.1, read as the reverse complement.
ACAGGGTCCAGCTAGTGGTCTGACCGATCTCGCTCAGCTACCGTGCCGGAAAATTGATGAATCATCATCGTTGGATACAAAGCGAAAAATGAAACATGCACTGTTGGGGAGAACCATCTATCTCTCAGGGGTGGGGGTGAAGAAGAAGCGTAACACACGGCAAACCCAGATTATATTCATAAAGTATTTGAGAATGAGAGTACTTACCGACTTGCAACATACTTAACACATAATTTCATATCGTAATGAAATTTTTCCCAGTGACATCCGCCCCTCCCAATCACACACGCTCACACTCACACACACACATACACACACACACACACACACACACACACACACACACACATACACACCCACGCACGCATAACCTATGATAGGAAAAATAAGTTTATTGCTTATTACTTTTTTGCAGTCCATGCAGTACTTTATTATTTTTTTAATACTAGCCCTATCCGCAATGTATTTCGCAGCAGCATCCATTTGTACCACTGAACATACCCACAAATTTATATCATTGTACGACATATAGTTCAGCATACATGACATCAGAAACACGTAAAAGGAGAGGCCACAACGTTGGTATCACAGATTTACTTCAAACTCTGTACACCTTCAGTAGGCCTTTAAAACAACATAATCTGCAGGTAGTAAGCTGCACTACTCTGGAAATCCCGAGAGAATCGCAAGAGAAGTTTTGTGCGTCTGTTATGTGGCTTATATATATGTACATAAATGTCGCTCGGGGTGGTGAAGTGATTAGCGTTCAAGCAACATGAGACGAACGCTCAAACCGCTGAAACCTAGTTATTAATCTACTTTCTTTCATCAATAGTTATATTATTTTATTTACACGGCATTTAAGAGATAATAGAATGAAAAAAACACCACGTGTACTTTGCATGAAGTTTCAATTTATGTTTTCATGTCTGTATGACATACCATCCTGCATCGTGTGACCTCAAAAGCACATCCGAAGAGTAACTGTACGTTATTCTTGTGATCCGACACATTGTGACTTACTGTATTAGTGATTGTGAATAACGTCATTCGCATCATTGTTTATCGAAGTTTGATTTGCGCTTTCCAAGCCTGTCCCTCGTGCGTTAAACTTTAGCTACACATAGTAAATAGTCAAATAAAATGTTACATTCACCACAAAGTCATGAAAATACACGTAGTTTTTTTCTTTATATTACCTCTGAAATATCATATAAATTAAATAATGTGACCAGTGATGAAAAAATGTGGATTAATAACTGAGTTTCACCGGAAGTCGAACCGTCGCGTCAGACGCGTTCGTCTTATGAAGATCGAACGCTAATCACTTCACCACCACCAACTCTAACGTCTGGCAACAATGTACAGATACATAAGACTCATAACAGACGCGCAAAACTTCTCTTGTGATTAGTTATTTATTTATTTTATTTATTTAGTTTTGGCAGTAATACCACCAAGAATATAAGGAAACAGGTGTCACACGAAGACAATGGCGTACCAAGACGTCAGACTAAGAAGAACATTACGATGACCAGTGAATATATCGGTTCTGTGTGTGGAAGAGGCTGCGATCAACTCTTCATGGCAGGAACACCACAAATCTGAGGTGGTTAAGGAAGACATCGCAGAGGAAATTGAAGAAAAATTGTCTGTATTTTGGACTGCGGACAACTGCACAGTGGCGTTCATTAAGGAACTGCCAAAAGTTAAGGATACGTTTCTCGCCATCAGCAAACAAGTAGTGTGCTGCGTGTCCACAAATCCGCCTCACAGGGTTCGCCTTTGCTTGCAGAAAGTATCCAACGACCGGAAAGAGGAGCAGTTGAGTAGATATCTGATGAGGAGTCCTTCGAGTAATTAGGGACAACATATGTCGCACTAAGAACCAGACACGTCTCGCGGATCTGCACACCAGGCGGTGCTCGTCTGTGTCCAAAGCATCACAGGCAATACACAACGGGGTGTCTGCGAGGTGAATCCTTTGAAGGCGTGACCGGCATACATGCTTCCCATTGACAGTAAGGTAGCATGCAGACAGGATGTCAGTGTCAAGGTAAGGAGTCGACTTGTGGAAGCTTCCCCTCAACCACATTCCGTGACATGCGCTGCTGAAGGAAATCATAGATCTCCTTCGTGGATGTCAATTTCTCCGGCTGTATCATAGTACGGACGCAGCTCAGTTCAAGGAAAAAGTGGCGGAAGTAAAAGAAGGGAGGGGCGGGACTTCCGAAAGTTGGATAGTTGCTGCGAGAGAGCGTGGTGCAAAGGGCTTCCAGCAATAGGCTGGTAAGGCACGTAAGACTACTGTGCCACAACGTCATGTGAGAGCCAATGAAAAGGGCTACCGCTTTGGAAGACACATGATGTAGACCTAAACCGCCACTGCACAGGGGAAGGGTGAGGGTTTTGTACATTATCTTGAATAGGAAGTTTTGGCAAATAAAATGTCTGCACTCCATCAGATTCATACAGATTATAAAGTACTGTATCTCATTGTACGAGTATTTCCATACAACACTTACAATAAGTATGCAGTGATCACACACTGAAGAGACGAAAATCTTCGACCGCAAAAGGAAATACTCAGTGACAAGCTAGACACAGCTACACTGATCGTTTTTAAAAGTTCAACAGACTTGTTTTATTATTTGGATAACTGGTACTGCTGTTGACCATTTTAACGACAGAAATTAATAACATTATATACACATTTGTTTATTTATACAGGGTGGCCAAAAACAATCTGAGAAGCATGTATGGATGTTGCACGGTAAGGTAAAACAGCTTTAAGAAAATGTGATATATTGAGGCGTTTTGATTGTAGGTACCCACTCAGACCGTTGCGCGGGCCAATTCAAGCGGCCCGCCAGATATAATTACTGTCAGTTGTGCTCATAGTGTAAATGACAGAGCACGAAGCTGCTCAGCCCTTGGCACGGGGCCGGCCGGAGTGGCCGAGCGGTCAAAGGCGCTACAGTCTGGAACCGCACGACCGCTACGGTCGCAGGTTCGAATCCTGCCTCGGGCATGGATGTGTGTGATGTCCTTAGGTTAGTTAGGTTTAAGTAGTTCTAAGTTCTAGGGGACTTATGACCACAGCAGTTGAGTCCCATAGTGCTCAGAGCCATTTGAACCATTTGAACCTTGGCACGGGTCCGATCCTTACTACCGCCCCATGTCCATTTTTGTATCGTTCTCTTGTTCGGTTTCAGGAAACAAAGAGAAGCAGACGTTTGGTGACACCGTCTCTGGCGGGGCGCTTGAATTTAAGTGCGCAAAGACCTGATTGACTAATTAAACAGGAAATGTGCAACATACTGAATTTTCTTCTTAGCAGTTATTTCTCAGCACAACGTACATTGCAACAACCTTACAAGATTTTCAGACCGTTTGTGAAAATCCAGTATAACGCCGGTAATATATTTTGTCTTGTATGTCAGTGCATGTTGTTTATGTACGCCATCTCCGAAACATTTTTATGTAACTCAGTTATGCAAATCCGATGTCGACAAATAAAAATAAATGTCGTGTGACGAGGTCCTCCCATCGGGTAGACCGTTCGCAGGGTGCAAGTCTTTCGATTTGATGCCACCTCGGCGACTTGCGCGTTGATGGGGATGAAATGACGATGATAAGGAAAACACAACACCCAGTTCCTGAGCGGAGAAAATCTCCGACCCAGCCGGGAATCGAACCCGGGCAGTATTGACATTCTGCCGCGCTGACCACTCAGCTGCCGGGGATGGACATGTCAATAAATGACTTAATTTGCTAATTTTGAAATACAGTTCAGATTATGGATGTTGTTGAGTTACGTGAAACTTAGACCTTATCAAATGTTCTCACATACCAGTAGTAAGAAGAATGCATTGTTTACTTAGAGGAAGCACGGTAAATAGGGGAAACAGTGACGGAATAAAACTGCTATCCAGGTACGACCTTCTTTTATGTTAGTGCTACGGCAATAATACGGCGGAGGAGGTGTAGTTACTGTCAAGGATGATGTTTACAAAATGAAACTGAAACTCACAGCAGATTGCGTGACAGTTGAAAGTCTGATGACTGCTTAGCTCGGTTGGCCCTAACAGGGGCGGCAGTTGGTTCAAATACGCTCTGGCAGACGTGTTAGGTCAACCGTAAACTTTGATGACAGTGAATAATCCTCCGCAGGGAGGGAGAGAGAGAGAGAGAGAGAGCAGTTCTTAAAACATTACAAACAGAAAAAAAATCCCTTCAATGACGAAAAGCTTACATTCTTATTCATTAAAATATTAAATTACACTGCATAACTACATGATAACTGAATTACATACTCTTTCCAGTTCCAACAAATGCAGAATTCCTGTCCCAAAGAGATAGTGTACAGTTGGTACAGACTAACATACAGCGTCGAATCATCTGAGCCAGTTTGACATTTTAGTCATTCTTTTATTTAGCTTCAATGCTGTTTCGGATTCAAATTAGAGAATTGTGGGAAAGTTTCTTGTAAGAATCCCAGAAGCAAAATTTTGTTGATTACAAATTTTCATTAATCTTGTAGCTGACGCCGTTCTTTATTATATTTCATCCACCACAACCTCAATCAAGCTGGATTCCGGATTGTACAATAAGGGTACATGTCTATTCACTTGAGGAACGAAGAACTGAAGAAGCTGTATTTTTCATTGTCTCCAGCAAAAAATTTCCGGAAAGAGAGTGACAGAAGAAGAGGAAAAAATGAATACATGCGACAAAAAGGATAAAATTAGCTCAATCAATGCATCATAGAAGCTAGTATTATAAATAGTAAAATATGAGACCATTTTCCTCGGTAATTAAACAGGTTTTTATATGATAGTGGAAACGCGAATGAAAAATGTTAGCAAATCGTCTGCAATTACACAGGATAAGGATTCGCAGATTTCAGATTTTGCAGGACAGCGTACTTTCTTACACTCTTATCACTGCGCAGATTTCTGGCTTTCGTAGAAATATTTCTTTGGCAGTTTCCAGACTTCTTCAGAAAATTAGGAAACACGTTACGAAAAAGAATATTTTGGAAGGAGTTTCAGTCATTGTTAACAATATTTTCGATACCAAGACACTATTACAATCTACGACACGCGAAAACTGTAAAAAAGAAACGGGAGAAAGAACACCATTCACATAAGAAGCAATGTACACGTTACATGCAACCAATGTCTCTGGTGAAGGACACTACGAACTTAAGACCTGAAATAATAGATTAAACGTGTAATAAAATTCCGTGAATAGCTACATACTGTAAATGTAAAAAAGTCGTATAACAAGCAGTACGAAGATAATAAAATCATAATTCTTAGGAACCACATAGACGTCAGTTATGAGGGACGGCTGTATTAGCTCTTCTAATATTGAAAATAATTTTGAAATATTGGCTTTGATCAGTGTTGACCTTTCAGCCAAACGATACTGCAAATAAAGGTCTCATTTTTTGACCTCCTTTTACTTAAAATACATTTCATTCACGCATTTAGGGTCGATTAAATTAGATATATAATCGTCAGCTGATGCGGAAGAAGACTACTTATAAGAGCCTTAAAATTAGAACATCACGAGGTTTAAACCATTTCTTACCGTATCACTGTCTCTTTAGGAATTGCAACCTCAGGCAAATGACTTTCAGTATACGATCTTCTGAATAAATTGTGAGGTTTCTGAGAAGACACGCATTTAGGGCAAAAATAGGAGGAATAATGAAAAGTGAACGACAAACCTTGGTATCTACTCAAGTGCTAAATAAATACATGTGTTTTATTTTCGTTAGAATGAAGTAGCGTTCCGTAGTTGTAGAAGAGGTCATTCCTAGAATGAATCACGCCAAAAACAATATACCACCAGCAATTTATGCGAACTGAAGGTGGTGAGGGGAGGAAATGAAAGGTAGGGAGAAGATCACTCCTGCGAGCTGCATCGGGACATAATGCAGAATCTGCAGCGGCGACGAGTCAAAATGCACACCGCACCGGGGTACGAACCCAGATATCCAGCTTACTATCTTGAGCGCTAACCACCTGCGCAGACTATGTCGACACTTCTAACGGCCGTTTCACATTTACATCGAGCGCCACCTATACGCAGTCCGTGTCCATTTCCTGCATGTCCGCTTTCTGAGATTCCCACAAGACGTCGGACACTTTTCTGCACTTGCACTGAAAAAGGTGGATCCACTGACTACCTGGACCAATCAAATCATCTAAATGTGCTGTGTCTGCTCTTTCTGACATGTCCGCATTCATATAAGTAATTTATGCGATTTATACCTAACATGGACCCTCTTAACATTTCGCTGACAGTTCAGGACAGCGAAAGAAGGCTTTTGGAAAGTGATAATAAACGAAGGGTAAATTTTGCCATTTTGTTAATCCTCGTAACATTGATTGAAGTTTCTCATACTGAGGAAATGGGAAGAGCCATGTTTATATAGCTTGGAAAAAAATTTTTGTAGTCGAGATCGCGTTAATTACTATTTATTACTGACAGCTGGTTTCGACATTTGAAACACAATTAATAACTGAAAATTTTTTGTAGATCAAAAGATGAGAACACAATTAATAACTAAAAATTGTTTGAAGATCAGAAGGTGACAGTTTCAAAGACGAAACTTCTCGTCAATAATATGCAGTAACTAATGCGATATTGCCTCCAAATAGCTTCTTCTTCGTACCATTTTCGTTGTGCTGAAATATGCATGTAACAGTTTCTTAAAATGCAATGACATCACTTTTCCGACTTTAACAGCAATTATTTGTGAGTAAAATAACAAAGAAATTATTTGAACTCCGTTTTCCACATTTACATGACGAAGCATATGGAACTGCAATGTACCATCATGTTTGGCCTCAACTGGCTAATTTTATTAATAGCATAGCTCCAAGTATTTGCGAAGAGTCCTATAACTGTACTTCCTAAAAACAATTTAAACTAGTTTCTTTTCTATTTAGAAGTATCATAAATGCTTCCACGTCTCCATATGCAAGGAACCTACGAGTAATAACAACATAACAAAATATTTTTTTTTTAAAATTGTTGCTTGCTGGAAACCTGATTCCGATATGCATGGCGCGCACACCTTACATGGTCTACGTATGCCGGAAGGAAACTTTCAGCATTTTTGTATGTTTGTACACCACTTTTCTACATACGCACTGTGTTTCATGGCACTATTTTTTTTTTTTTAAGTACGATGAGTCGACACGACTTAAGATCGGAGCTCACAAGGTTAATGGCGTTCTAAAGTTCTTGAAAACATGATAGGGCTTAAACTTTTGGCAACAATAACCGATGCAGGCAGAATCAGCTACCGTGATGTAAACGCCCCAAAGAGGAGCTCCGTCGTCGAATCAAGTACTACGTTCCATTAGGCGGAACATTCATGTTTCAGTACGTCGACTAGTACAAGAATTGAGAGGATTTAAACATATAATTGTACCAGGTGCCCCTCTGAGCGACATAATATGTCGGAAATCTTGTTTCGATATCTTGATCCGTTCCCGTAAAATAAAGTGTGACAACTCACAGGATTGTCCCTGTATAGAAGAGAGTCGTTATTTAGCAGTAGTATTAGGAAGCCAGTCTCGTGATTCTGTAAAGCAATGTCCGTCAGAGAATCACTCACAGAAATAGACCGCTACATTTTCCATAATAGCTTTCTCCACTCGGCTTCCAAGCACCGTTACAAACACTGAAAACGTCGTTAAGTTTACTGCACTTCGAATCAAAACACCCCTCAATTTTCCCATCATTTGATTGAAGAGGCTGGTTTCTCCCACCATCAGAGAGCGGATATAAGGCGGGTGCGACGGCTGCGCCCGAGGTATTTAGACAGTGTCGCTTACCAGGAGCAGCAGCAGCAAAAGAAGTCCCGTGGGGCAGACCGCCATGTTTCACGAATCGTCGCGACGCCCCAGCCGCTCTTATACTGACATTAGCCGCTCGTCTGCGGCCGCCGATGAAGACGATATTCCCCGGCAGAAGGCTGATGACACCGGCTCTTCGGAGACAAATGCTGCTGTCCCTCTGCGTATCTCTGTCTCGCCACTGCCACTACTGGCCCAGTTTCCTTCACCGGAACCTCTCGCCTGATGGAGCCCCTCCACAAACAGCTCATCCCTCTGATAACTCAACGACACATTTGAAGACGGGAAATAGGAGGGCGTGCTGAAAGTTACGCCTCCGACTTTTTTCTGTTCTCTATTTCAATAGAGGTATTGCATGTCACACATATTACTCGGTCAGCTTTCCCGTATCGCTGACGCTAGTTGCAGACCTCTGTCGCTATAGGGCTCCGAGTTGGAGACTGTAAAATTGCGGAGCATAAAGTAACTATTTCGGCGCATGAGAAACAGCGTGCAGTAATCAATTTCCTAACCGCAGGATACGTTCGTCCAAACACGGAGCACCTTCTACTTCAGAATGACAATGCCAGACCACACAAGAGCGCGGCAACGTCTGCTACAGTGTGTCACCGATCATCCTCCATACAGTCCCGACTTGGCACCACTCAATTTACAGCTCTTTCAAAAACTTAAAGAACACCTCAGAGGACTTCACTTTGACATTGATGAAGCGATGCAGGTAGAGATGAGGATGTGGGCTCTGTCATCAACAAAAACAAACAGTTTACGGTATCAACAAAATGGTCTCTTGTTGGTAGCAGTGTGTTTCTCAACAGGGTGTCTATGTTGAGATATAAATATGTTCACATGAAGAATAACGTCCGCCCATGGTAGCTGAGTGGTGTCAGAGGCTAGATTCCATTCATCTGACAGACGACCCCATGTGTCCGACATGCTCAGTCGTTGACTGTGCCGCGACCAGCGAGTGCTGGCTACTGACGCAGCGCATGCTGGCAGTACTCTTGCGGCGATTGCCAGAGTCTATCTCCCCTGATGATATATTGCGCCCAGACGGCGTATACTTTCCATCAACCAGGACGAACGCCGTTAACTATCTAAAAGGCATGGCCCTTTACTACATATTTTGCGATGCTCACAAAAGCACAGTTGACTTTTGGTCCCTACTGATGACGACACATGCACCTTTCAGCCGCCATCCAAAGTACAGAACCCGTTTCGCATATTATTTAGGTTCATTATTTGCGGATCCTCCTGCTCACTGGGGCGTTCCGGGTATGAGACGCTGAAAATGAAGAAGAATCCTCGAGCATATCGATCCTCTACGGACGGAATAGGGGGGAACCCCTCCCAACAGACGAGAAGACGACTCGGACGCTCGGCTACGGCAGTTGTAGGATCCTTTTGTAATGAAACAAAAATAAATCCATAAATACAAAAAAATAAAATAAAAAATAAAAAATAAAAATGTTTAAAAGTTAAAGAAATAAATACATAAAACAATATAGACGAACCCACTACATCCTCTTCCTGATCCTTCGATCCTTGAACACGTTGCTTGGGCGTGGCGGCGGCATGGCCAGGCTTCGGGTGTCGACCCCTGCCCTACCCGTCGTCTTGCTCCCGCAGCGGTTCCTTATTAAAAAAAAAAAAAAATTAATTAATTAATTAAAAAAAAGTGGTCAGCGCGACAGACTGTCAATCCTAATGGCCCTGGTTCGATTCCCAGCTGGGTCGGAGATTTTCTCCGTTCAGGGACTGGGTGTTGTGTTGTCCTAATCATCATCGTTTCATCCCCATCGACGCACAGGTCGCCGAATTGGCGTCAAATAGAAACACTTGCATCAGGCGAGCGGTCTACCCGACGGGAGGCCCTCGTCACACGACATTTATTTTTATGAAGAATAACGATTTAGAATATTGATAAAGTGTGTTTTATTTTTTAGAAAAAATTCGGAATTTTCGTATAAAAAAATCGGAGGCTCTACCTTTCAGCAAGCCCTCATAGAAGTCGATTTAAGTGCCCAATGTGGTATCTGTCAGGGGAAAGAAAAAACGGTGAATCTCTGACATCTATTTCTATCCAAAAATTGAGAAGATATTGTGGTACCACAGAATTACACAGGTAACCGCATTACTGTAAAATATTAGGCAAATTGGAAAATACTTTATTAAGAATATTCTAAGTGCCGTATCAGGAAACTGACTGGTTCCAAGTGCCAATCACAAAATTTTTGCAAGTTCATTTTTGCAAAGAAGAAAACAGCCACCAGCCACTATTAACAACGCTCTTTACTTACAAAAACAGCGCTGTCATCGATTTCGAACCAGCAAGGTCACCTTTAGACGGCTGTTCACGTTTATGTTACGTTTTTTGTTGTTTATATTAGCTGTTGGCTCTTTATTTTTTTACCTTTATGAACTAATGTAAACATTAACGAACTAATATAAATATGAACAGACGTTGGTTGTTTGATTCTGGGGAGGGGACCAGACAGGGAGGTCTTCGGTTCCATTGGATTAAGGAAAGATTGGGAAGGAAGTCGGCCTTGCCCTTTCAAAGAAACCATCCCGGCATTTACGGAAGCCTGTATAAGGATGACCGGATGTGGTTTTGAACCGTCGTCCTCCCAAATGCGAGTCCAGTGTTTTAACTACTGCGCCACCTCTCTCGGTGTGAACAGCCGCCTGAAGATGAACCTTCCAGTTTGAAACCGGCAGCTGCGATATTTGCTCACATCAGCAGTATTGAGAGGGGTGTGCAGAAAGTAAGTTCCGATCGGTCGCGAAATGGAAACCACAGTGAAGACCAGAAACGTTTTATTTGCAACAGCTAGGTACACCTTCCACCTACTTTTCTACATAGTCGCCGCTCCAACTTCGAGTACTGTCGTAGTGTTCCACCAACTTTCCAACATCCTCGTCATAGAAAGCAGCCGCCTGTGCTTTCGGCCAGTTATCTGCACTGGTCGGCAGCTCGTTGTCTGTGGGAAAATTTTGTCTTCATAGCCAGCGGTTCTTGTGAGCAGAGATGAGACTCCGACGGAGCCAATTACTGACTGTATTGTGGGTGATCAAACTCTTATCATCGGAAACGCTGCAGGAGCGTCTTCATTGCCCCTGCAGTGTGCGGCCAAGAATTGGCATGAAGAAGGAACTGCTCAACAGTTGTGTTATGTGGGCTGCATGATACAGGCGAAATCTCTAACCAGGCCCTCGTACTTGGCGGAGGACGCTATTCCATACGCATCTTTACGTGCTCACTGTTCACTCAAAACTGAAAAGGGCGACGCGACACGATCGACGGGCATAACTAGAGACACTGCCCAACACATCTGTGCAAAGCTTTACTAGATTTTTCCCTGTGGTTTCCATTTTGCGACCGATCGGAACTTACTTTGTGGACAACCCTCGTATTAAGACTGGCTGTCTACCGTTTTCTTCTTTTCAAGAATCATCGTGTATTTAGTAAACAGAAACACTCTCAAAAATGTCACTTTCCGACAGATAGGAAAAAAAGTTTTTGTTCCAGATGCCATTATTATTGAAACACTATGCCTTATTTGTGCTAATACACTTCCAGGAATAAAGCATTAGGTCCTTAGCTAGTAGAATTGTAGTTAACAAGAAGCATTTGTCATGTCTTTTGAACTTTGGAATTTCAGTGCGAACCACAGCTTCGCATGTTAGACCATGCACTATCCATTTGATGGACTTTCACGATGTTACGGCAGCTGGATCAAGTTTAAGGACATGAAACAGAATACCGAGAACACAACAGGACTGAAAGCGCATTTTATGAAAAAAAAAATTTGTGAACAAACGGTTTATTGACAAACTCCCGTTTTCTAGTAATCTATCAAGTAATCAGAGATTGTTACGTCTGTTTCTTACCTTTTTTTTAAATATACGATCAGTGCTCAGAAAAATATTGTAATGGATGGGAACCTGATTCGACTGTCGCGATTCATCAGTTGTAATCGGCGCCTGTCCCAGAATGTCTGCTCTCAGTGAATACAGGTCCAACAGTACCAGTTTAGAGCGAACATTAAGAAGAAAACTGCAAGTAAAGGCCATAGTTTACGACCGCACGTAAAGCTGCACATCTTCAGTGTAAAGATAAGAAGAACATACAAACTGAGAAGTAGCAAACCGGATGCACATAATGTGGCTGGTGAGTAGCGATTTTGTCTCATATGTCTTTCCCCTCTGAGAGACAATTTTTCAAACTATCATCTAAAATATGCCCATTCCCATGCATTAGACCTGTGAAATAGGGTCAAAATACTGAAAAAATTCTCGGGGTGGTATTTTTTTTAACTTCACTAGTACGAGGTTTTATCCCAGTGCAAATAATATATATTCTGCTGTTCAAGATGTGCTTTTATTTATATTTATTTCAAGGACTTTCAATACTGTAGTATGATAAAAGTGAAATAAACATATATATGTTGCAAAATAGCCAATTCTCACTTAAATACACACACACATCGCACGCACGTATACCGAATGTATGTGGAATAACCGAAAGCAGTTTATTGCCTTGGTCATGCACAAATATTGATCACACTTGATGCAACGTGACTGGGCTCAAAATCGTCGTTACTGGAGAGGTCACTTAAATCGGAATCATCCAAAATAAATCGTATTATTTCTTCATCTGTTAGTCCTAAAAGACAAAAGGGTATTTTACTTGTATATAAAAACCAAAGCAGTACTATTTGATCACAGATGTTACTGCGAATATTTACTGTACTGTCTGCGTCTGAAAGTGAGGTTAGTGTCAGAGCTTGGCATCATTAACACCTGTGACGAACGTCAGTGCTGCTGCAAATATAAACATTTATAAAATAAAAGTGGCACTTCAGGCACTTGTTTGGACACATTTTATACGTTCAGCGAAACATTCTTGATACGTGTTACAATGGGAAGGACCAGGCCCCTTTGCTTTTTTCTTTTATCACTCGTTTATTATATCAGAGAAATACACATTTTTAGACAAAATCTAACCACCTGAAATACTGCTCCCAGTAAAGGTTAACGTAAGTAGTGTAAAAACTTAGTTGTCTTAAGGGTCTGCTGGCAACAAATTTTAAGGAAGCAATGTAAGGTTTATATCAGTTTAGCTCAAACACGTAGCTAGTGATTGAATCACGACACAGACACTTAAACAATTTCGGTAACAAATAAATAGCGTGAATTTGTACTCACAGTAACCAACTAATCAACAGCCTTGCCATTGAATAAGTAGCAGGCCATTTGGAACGAATTAGCAACACGCCGCAAAAAGGAGAGATAATATCAAGTCTTTAAATGTCTTGCTCCCCATTAAATAAACAAACTTACAGTAATTAAATGAATAACTAATCAAACACACTACGCTCCACTCAAACTCTTCAGTAGAAGCCAAGCCAAAATGAAGCTTCCATTAACTGACTAGCACTGAAGTCACTCCCAGACACACATGGGGCAAACTTATACAAGACAAGATTTTGAAGGGAGCACATCAGTAAAACCGGTAGTAGAGCTAACTCGTGCCACTGAAAATTAAGGTACTAGAACGGGGCACAAGGTGGTATACAATGAGGTTGCCTTAGTGCTATACTGCGCTCCAAAATATTAGTTCAAATGGCCAATTCAAAATTAAGTACACAGAAACCAGCATTAATTAACGAGGAGTGACACCAGGTCGCTCGAAGGGATGACAACACTTAATTGAAAAGACAAATGCCGGAAGCGGCAGTAACATCTAACACCTTCTCCGAGTTTTAACCAGGAGTCACTTCCCGCTATACAAGTAAACATTTAACCAAGCACAAGGAAGGAACCCCAAAGAGAAAATTCAAATAAAACCCCCAAATGATTATAAAGAACAGGAAATCCCAACTATTTAAATTTAAAAGAATTAGCTCTCCCCAAATGCAGTATAAACGCGAAGGCCACGCTTAAGAGGCCACCAAAATTGGTTACAAAAGGTCTTATACATTTGCTCCTTTTCTTTAAAGAAACACAAAGCTGCTTAACTTCTGCTGGCTTCTGCTGGACGTCCGGTATGGCTCGTGTAGGATACACCAGGCAGCAACCCAAGCTAGGCGGTCGCAAGGCACGGCGAGCAAAATCAGGAGAGCAGACAGGCAGGCAGCCAACACATATCCTCTATGCTGAACCGGCAGACCGCGTACAACCAACTCCACATATACGTGGTTGCTTCCACCTCGTACCTCGCGGCGTCTCAGCAGGTAGCCCGAGCAAACGTCAACCGCCACTCGCCCCGCGAATGCGGAAAACAACAAGGCAAGCAAAGATAAGAAACATCGAAGGATCGATAACGGACATCCAAGAGACTGGCACGCCAGTAACGAGCGCCACGGCTCAATTCTCAGTCAAAAATAATGCAGCATTACCTTAAATTAATGAAATGGAAGAAAATACGTTGTGCTTACCTCGCCGACTCATGGCTCCGCTTCTCGTCGAAGTTTGAAGTCATCTGCTGACCTCTGGTGGTCGCATTATGAAACAAAACAAATGCCAAACCCAATCCGGGGCCTGAAATTGTCGTTTCAGTCTGGAGTGATGCAGAACAACTAAGAATTTGAGGGGCGGCCAACTTAAAACCAAGCCCACATGATCGTGCGGACCAGGGTGGAAAGGGATATCAATGACGCAAGGAGCCAGTGTACCAACAACCTAAGGAGGCGTTTACCTCACAGTGCTCGGACGGTATATTGGAGGCAGTTGGTTTTATAATGTTTCGAGAGTGTTTTCCTTGCCATGGCGTAGGCCTGCACATTCAGATTAAAACAGACAACGCCAGGCTGTTTATTACAACATTTATTCTGCATCTTCCTGGTGTCAGTTGTGTACACTCCCGTCTTCCAAGACGACAACAGCCATATTCACAAGGCTGCGCGCCAACGTTCCTGGTGTGACGAACAGTAAGACACCCTCTCTACTGGCCTCGACTGGCTCCTGATCTTAATACCATTGAAAATGCCTCCGACTATTTTAAGCTGTCGGAGGACGAAAGTGCTAACACGCAGTTGAGTAAGTAATGGTCTAATCATTTACTCTGTTGTGTATTCCAGTGCACCAAGTGATGGGAATAAGTAGTCCCCTGCGTGCCGCTAGAAAGCGATCAACTTTGTCTTGTTGTATTTTTGTGCTGTCTCTGAATGTACAGTAGCTCAAAATACAGTGGTTCGAGTTAGTACTTTCTTTTGTTGACTCCTTCTATTTGGGAAGGCGTGACTCTGTCAGCAGCGAACAACGTCCTGCCTGATCAGGAACGGCGAGACATTCCCACTCCAAGCTTCTGCGAGTCGATGGGCGAGATGCTGACCAACCTTCAGAAAGCTTCTCCTGTTCGACGCACCACCGCATTACTACACCAACACCTGCACACTGTTTGGGCCACTCCCGGGTGACACAGAAACATGACGTTCACCAGGACCAACCTGTAATCGTTCTGGACAGTTGGGCAATGTTGTCGCTCCCAGTCTGCGTAGGACGCGGCCTTGGAGTCTACGCAGTGACTATGATGCAGGTGCTGCGCCCGTCACCATGCGTTCATCCCACTAATCGTCAATCGCTGCCTTATCGCCCAGGCCCCATGACAACCAGGACCCCATCTCCCCAGGTCTGCTCGCCATCCTGCATGCTGCCAGGTCGTGGTCGAGACACAAATGGTAGACTGCCCAACTCTGTCCCACTGCGGGACTACCGCCACCCGAGGCAGCGCTGCAGCCTACAGTCCAGAGTTCGTCTCCCTGGGCAGCACCGCCTGATTTAGCGTCACTAAAACACCACGGACTAGAATGTAAGGTGCCTTTGCTTTCTTGGCGCTGGTAGCCAGTTCCGAGATGGGGACCGTAAGCGTCCCCATCGACTCGGCGTCCCACTTGTTGGCAACACGTTGCCATCTGTGCAGATTCTTTGCCATCCGTCCGGATATCCGCACGTGTTTATGTGACTGCTTGTGGGGGCGAGGTGTGAATCAGCTCGCCGGGTTAGCGACGAGGGGTCGGTGTGTCGGCTATCCTAGACGTGGTTTTTAGGCGGTTTCTCAGGTACCACTAGGTGAATACCGGGCTGGTTTCCATGTTACGCCTCACATACACGCTACATAAACGTTTAGAACACTTCCCTAAACTTTCACACTTAATTTACTCTTTTCAGAGACAGATTTAGTACAGTGCATCTGTCCTGTGGGGCCGGACGGAGTGGCCGAGCGGTTCTAGGCGCTTCAGTCTGGAACCGCGCGACCGCTACGGTTGCAGGTTCAAATCCTGCCTAGGGCATGGATGTGTGTGATGTCCTTAGGTTAGTTAGGTTTAAATAGTTCTAAGTTCTAGGGGACTGATGACCTCAGAAGTTAAGTCCCACAGTGCTCAGAGCCATTTTCTTGTCCTGTGGGTGAACAGGAGACTAACGACCTTAGTTGCTTGCTCTCCTTACACACTTTCGCATCGCCGGCCGCGGTGGCCGTGCGGTTCTGGCGCTGCAGTCCGGAACCGCGAGGCTGCTACGGTCGCAGGTTCGAATCCTGCCTCGGGCATGGATGTTTGTGATGTCCTTAGGTTAGTTAGGTTTAAGTAGTTCTAAGTTATGGGGGACTGATGACCTCAGATGTTAAGTCCCATAGTGCTCAGAGCCATTTGAATCACAGGAATTTGATCACTATTTCAAATGACAAGCGTATGTTCCCAGTTTCATTATGAAAGGCGTCGTCGGAAGTCTCAGAATGCCTTGCACAGCATATACATTTTTACGGGTCATGTAACATACCGTGAAGCGATATCTCTCTAAAACAATTGTTAACACACACCAAAAAAAGTTTTGCATCACCTCGGTTCTGAGAGTTCCAGAACCTGTACACGAAATTGGAATAGAGATCAACATCAACATCGTTTCCAACCTTTTTATTGCTCATGAAAACCACACATTGCATGTTGTACCACCATACCGCGAGATCCTCTCAGGTGGTGGTCCTGATTGAGTACACACCGGTACCTCTAATACTCAGTAGCACGGCCTCTTGCTTTGATGCTTGCCTGTATTCGTCATGCCATACTATTAACAAGTTCATCAAGGCACTGTTGGTCCAGATTGTTCCGCTCCTTAACGGCGATTCGACGTAGATCCCTCAGAATGGTGGGTGGGTCACGTCGTCCATAAACACCGCTTTTCAATCTATCCCAGGCATGAACGATAGAGTTCATGTCTGGAGAACATGCCGGCCGCTCTAGTCGAGCTATGTCGTTATCCTGAAGGAAATCATTCACAGGATGTGCACGATGGGGGTGCGAATTGTCGTCCATGAAGACGAATGCCTTCCCAATATGCTGCCGATATGGTTGCACTATACATTCACGTATCGTACACCCGTTACGGCGCCTTCCATGACCACAAGCGGCGTACGTCTGATCCACATAATGCCACCACAGAACAGCAGGGAACTTCCACCTTGCTGCACTCGCTGGACAGTGTGTCTAAGGCGTTCAGCCTGACCGGGCTGCCTTCAAACATGTCTCCGACGATTGTCTGGTTAAAGGCGTATGCGACACTCATCGGTGAAGAGAACGTGATGCCAGTCCTGAGCAGTCCATTCGGCATGCTGTTGGGCAAATCTCTACCGCGCTGCTTCACAGTTTGAGTCTTAACACGACGTCCTGTGGCTGTACGAGAAGCATTATTCAACATGGCGGTGTTGCTGTCAGGGTTCCTCCGAGCCATAATCCGCAGGTAGCGGTCATCATCTGCAGTATTAGCCCTTGGGCGGCCTGGGCGAGGTATGTCATCGACAGTTCCTGTCTCTCTGTATCTTCTCCATGTCCGAACAACATTGCTTTGGTTCACTCCGAGACGCCTGGACACTTTGCTCGTTGAGAGCCCTTCCAGGCACAAAGTAACAATGCAGACGCGATCGAACCGCGGTATTGACAGTCTAGGCGTGGTTGAACTACAGACAATAGGAGCCGTGTACCTCATTCCTGGTTGAATGACTCGAAATGATCGGCTGCCTGACCCCCTCCGTCGGATAGGCGCTGCTCATGAATGGTTCTTTACATCTTTGGACGGGTTTAGTGACATCTCTGAACAGTCAACGGGACTGTGTCTGTGATACAATATCCACAGGAGTTCTGGGAACCGGGGTGATGCAAAACTTTTTTTGATGCAGATCCCGCAGCTGTGAAACACTGCATGTGAATGGAAGGGGGATCACTGTTATGATCTGCAATGAGACATCAGTGGGAGTGTATA
This sequence comes from Schistocerca americana, assembly GCF_021461395.2. Lineage (NCBI taxonomy): Eukaryota > Metazoa > Arthropoda > Insecta > Orthoptera > Acrididae > Schistocerca > Schistocerca americana. Next base: position 279,434,731 of record NC_060126.1, on the reverse strand, counting down.
TGGGCCGTGAGGAGTACGGAGATAGCCCGTGCAGTTACGGTAACGCTATGTCCCGGATGCCCCAGTGGTTACTGCACCTGCATAATAAGCACGAAATCCTAGGTCCGAATTTCTGTCCGGTACACATTTTCGCTCGTTGCCGCTGACTCCGCTTTATGTCCCACCGCAGCTCATAGCAGTGATCCCCCTTCAGTGTACATACAGTATTTCACAACTGCGGGATCTGCGTGGTGTCTGTTCTTTCGAAGTAACAGATGCCACGCATTCAAGGAAAAGAAATTGTTGGTGCTCCTTTAAGGGAACCATCGTGTGATTCACATAAAGAATTTATGGACGTCATGGGAAACCTAACCCTGACTACCTCGACGGGTGTCTGAACTGCTATCCTCCGTAGTAGCAGCCCTATGTCTTACGACCCGATGGGCTAGCTCGGAAAAATAAGTTAAGAAAGTCGTTTCTCAGTTCGCCACAAACTCTTTCTCACTAAGTGAATTTTACCCATCATAGATGCAGATGAACTCCTTCACAGAGTGTAGAACAATAAGCGTTAACAGTCTCTAGAGAATACGATTTTATTCAATACACGACCTATTTCTGACTTTTGCCCATCTTCGTTTGTAACTTCTCTGTACTTCTTTAAGCCCTTTGACCACAACCTCTGTTTTCCAGTGTAAACACGTTGGATTTTGTGAGTTCATGTGCTTCTGCAATTACTAACATCTAAAATGCCACTACTGTATCAAAGGCATAATATGGAAGTTCCAATAATTACTTTGGTGTTTAATATACCAATCACGTGTGAGCATCGAAATATTTTTGTAAAAAATGTGATAAAATTTCAACGCATGTCTCTTAGCCGCTTCTGATTGTTTTAGTTGTGCCTAATTAGTTATCATCACATTATTTACTTTTTATGTAAACAGTACATCCTCGTCTACATCTACATAGGTACTCCGAGAGCCACCTTACGGTTCATGGCGGAGGCACCCTGTACCACTGCTTGTCATTCCCTTCCCTGTTCCACTCGAGAAATCACTCCCTAAACGCCTCCGTATGAGCCCTAATTTCTCTATTGCCATATTTTTCTATCAACTTGTATTAACAGGGATGCTAAAACACGAAGAATAGAAGTTCTCGAGTAGAAGTGGCACTGCCCTGGCCCAGGCTGACTCCTACCGCCAACCATGCAGCACAACTGAGTCGCTACTGGATTAATGTTTATTCTTTGCGTTTTACTGTTCCTGTTAATACGTACTGACAATATGAGTGTCGGACTAGACAGTCTGGGACAGCTCTGTCGACAGAGCACGTAAAATTCCGTTTTAAAAATCATTTTGTTTGTATCCGGAAACAAACGGATGATTTCGGTCAACAGTTGGCGTCCCATGAAATACATCATCAGCACTATTTGTTTTCGCTGAATTCAGCTACACTACGCAAAAACAAAATTGCAGACGTCTGCTGAAAGACGAAAGAAAACGCGTCTGTCGACTCTTAAGACAGAAGCGCTATATACACTGAAGAGCCAAAGAAACTGATATAGGCATGCGTATCCAAATACAGAGATATATAAAGATGACAGTAATGCGGTCGACAACACCTATGTAAGATCGGTTACTGCTGCTACAATGGCAGCTTATCAAGATTTAAGTGACTCTGAAAGTGATGTGATAGTCGGCGCCGGCGAGAGTGGCCGAGCAGTTCGAGGCACTACAGTCTGGAACCGCGCGACCACTACGGTCGCAGGTTAGAATCCTGCCTTGGACATAGATGTGCGTGATGTCCTTAGGTTAGTTAGGTTTAAGTCGTTCTAAGTTCTAGGGGACTGATGACCTCAGAAGTTAAGTCCCATAGTGCTCAGAGCCATTTGATAGTCGGCTTACGAGCGATGGGACACAGCATCATCGAGGTAGCGAAGAAAGGGGATTTTCCTGTACGGCTATTTCACGAAAGTACCGTGAATTTCAGAATTCCGATGAAAGAGCAAATCTCCGACATCGGTGCGGTCGGAAAAAGATCCTGCAAGAACAAAACCAACGATGACTGATGAGAATCGTTCAACGTTACAGAGTGCAACCCTTCCGCTAACTGATGCACATTACAATACTGGGCCATCAACTACTGTCAGCGTGGGAACGATTCAAAGAAACATCATCGATATGGGCTTTCGGAGCCAAAGGCCCACTCTTGTACGCACAACACAAAGCTTTACGCATCGCCTGAGCCCGCCAACACTGGCATTGGATTGATGACTGGAAACACGCTACCTAGTCGGACTACTCTCGTTTCAAATTGTATCGAGCGGGTGGACGTGTATGGAGACAGCCTCACAAATTCATGGACCCTGCATATCAGCAGGGGACTCTTCAAGCTTATGGAGGCTCTGTAATGTTGTGGGGCGTGTACAATTGGCATAATATGGGACACCTGCTACGTCCAGATACGACTCAGACCGATGACACGTACGTAAACATCTAGTCTGATTACCTGCATCCATTCATGTGCGTTGTGCATTCCGACGGACTTGGGCAATTCCAACAGGACAATGCGACACCCCACATGCCCAGAATTGCTACAGAGTGACTCCAGAAACACTCTTTTAAGTTTAAAAATTACGCTTCCCACCAAACTCCCCGGAAGCGGAAATTATTGATCATATCTGGGATGCCTTGCCACATGCTGTTCAGAAGACATCTCCCCTCCTTCGTACTCTTACGGATTTATGGACAGCCCTGCAGGATTCATGGTGTCAGTTCCCTCCATCACTACTTCAGACATTATTCGAGTCCATGCCACGTCGTGCTGCGGCACTTCTGCGTGCTCGTGTGGGCCCTACACGATATTAGACAGAGGTGTACCATTTTCTTTGGCTCTTCAGTGTAGTAAAAAAAATGTGATTTCCATGTCTATTATATAACAACATATTAGAAGGAGTTATTGGGTCTAAAAGATTCCTGTTCTTTTGGATACTTCTGTTCAGTTGTACTCTAATACTTTTATAACTGTGGACTAATGAGCTGAGAAGGTCATATTCATTATTACTTTAGCATTTACGGAAGTTAGTGTCGTTTTCAAAGTATCCCTGGTTGTTAGCGAACGTCATTAAACAGTATGGGTATACTGGTTGCAACTGTTATTTCCAGTGCTAATTCCTTAAACAGTACGGACGAGGTTTGCCTATGCTCGGAACCTAATTAGATTCAAATCATGTTTTCTGCGCAATGTTCACTTGTTGTTTATGTGCAGAAGTATCCAGAGGGCTCAAAGTGAACTAATCTCTTGACATTTTCAGGGAGCGAGGTTGCACTGTCCTTAAGGTACTGGTCATACATTCTGGAGGACGACGGTTCGATTCCTAGTCCGTTCTTTCAGATACAGTTTTTTATGTGTTTTCCCTAAATCACTTAAAAGAAATTCAAGACTGTTCCCTTTTGAAAAGGACAGGACCGACTCTCTGTTCCAATCTGAGCTTGAGCCTAGTCAGCAACTACCTCTTCGCCGACGGGGACATTACACCTAAACTTTTTCGTTTTTGTAAGTTTCTTCTTTTAATGCAGAGTAAAGTTTCCAATTTTAAGTGTTTAAATTTATGTATTTTTTTTAAAATTGGAATTCAAGTTCTTGTCATTGCACATTTGTGAATTCTCTGTTACATAGATCCTTTCCTCAAGCTACATATTTACTAAGGTTTCATCTTCTTTTAAGTACGTCAGTACGACTTTGCAAGTGGTGTATCAATCGCAGAAGAATAAAACGTTTGTGAAAATGCTATGTAACTCTCATGATATTGTAGCTGTGTCTCTAGTATATAAGCTGATGAATTCCCATAACAATAGAGAATTATTCCACTGTGTTAATCTTAAGTGACAGATACGTGTGTAGGGAAATAAAACTGTGATACACAAGCAATTTGATCTCATGTGCCTCTTTATACAAACTGATGTGGATCCATAATATTTCTCTTTGCTTTCTGTTATCTTAAGTAATTCATTCAGCTTCAGTGCTGTAGTGTTCAAATTCCTACAAAGTAATGTTTTGATTTGTAGAGGTAAAATACGAGTGCAACTCAAAGCAAGTTTCTGAAATTTTCTCACATACACATATTAAAATGGGCTTGAAGACTGCCATCTCTACGGAATAGTCTCCTAGAATAATATTTTTGTACAAAAGTTTATCGGTTCTTGACTATTTTATCTTTCCAAAAAATTGCAGCCAATTTTCTTCCTAATTCCTTTAGAAGCTACAAAGATAGTTGTAGTGAAATACAATACACTGCATTTCTTATCAATTGACAGCCTTGACAACGAAGTAATTATTGAAGATATTTGCGGCATATGTACTGTCATTTAACCTTTTTGGAAAGTAAATAACTACTATACTAGCCTGTTCCTTCAAAGACTCTCACGCTCCTTTGACTGCCATCGTCAGGAAAATTTTACAAGTAATAGTATCATGACAAATTATTAGTTGCTAGATCTTCTCCCATAGTTAACTTTCTGGAAACTTCTGGAACATGTACCACGAGTGTGATCTTTAAAATTCGACAGGAGTGTGGTGTTGCCCTGTGGCAGTTCATATGCTCATGGTTTCGCGTGATTCCACATAAAAACAATTTGCGCTTAGAATTTTAAATTTTTCGGTATTTTTCATGTGCATAATAACTTCAGTACAAATTATATATTGACAAATCGGCTTTTTCTTAATGAACTAAAAGGTGAAAGCAACTGATTTTGTTCCCTGTTTGGGAAGAATGTAAAAATTGCAAACATTCCCTTCAACTACTTAATTAAAGATTTCTACACTTACATTTTTGAAGAAACTGCTCGGAAAATATATTTTGGTATCCATTACACATTGTAAATCGAGGTAACAAGAAATCCAAATGTTAATAATGACTGGGATCACTGTTTAACATAGAAAGAGGACATGTTACTCTCTCATCCATTTTCTGCATATGGAAAATTATTAAACATTTTATTAGAACCTGATGCACCTTGAGCAAGACTCGAGAAAATTAACAGCCTGAGCAGACATTGATGGAGCCTGGTAGACCGCTAAAAGCATGAGGTATTTTTATGTTTCTTAGCTCATAGAAACGGCATGTTGGGAGTTGAAAGCAATTGGTGGCATGCCCATCGCTCAGTAAATCTTGCCGGGCAGGCCCACAGCCTGCAGGGCAGATAGGCAGCCTCTTGTCAAGACAGGCCTCCAGCAGAACAAGTCCGAGCTACCTGCCATGGCCCCGGCGGCAGCAGAAGACTGGGCTGGGGGCGACAGACTGAAGGAACGCATCTACATAGTGGAGTTGTAAGCTGGGCATTGTGTGCAGAGCCACACATAGTAAAAATTCACCTGTTTTCGTGTTCGCAAATAGTGCAAGTAGGCCATCGAACCACTTTCCCAGCTGCCTCAGTTGTATAAGAAAAATCTGGCGTCTGAGAAACATTTGGACTGGGGAGCCTATGGTGAAGTTCTTACTGTACCGACAGTGTGACTGCAAATGTCTTGGACTACTCATTCGCTGAGGGCACATTTATTCGCTTTTGGTTTACCAATCTTGACGTTGTGTTCTCGGTCGCATAAATGAGCCAAATTGGCCCTTGGTACAAACAGTGAACGGGTGTGTCACACACTGAAATCTACTATGATTTCAAGGCTCTGGTAGACAGTAAATTGCGATCCATCTGCCTGATCACTAGACCGTTCGATTTTTGCATTTCTTTCATGGGCGCGATCGATTCACAGGTGCCACCTAACATCTCACCTCTGCCGCACCCATCTCGCCAGCTGCAACTTACTTCGCCACATGAAGCAAACAGAGTAACATACTGCCGATCCTGCATTCTTAGGGCTTACAGATCTCAATCACCACCTGTGTTGTAAAACTACAGTAGATATGATCAATCAAAGTCTGCTCAACTCAGATTAATTCAGATTGTGCTATCAACATTTTTAGGGCTAGTGTACTTGACTCACTTCTGTCACCCAGGATCCTTGTCCATTGTACTCTCAAACCAACTGTTAATTGTTTACAGTATTCAATCGACAACTTGTTTAACATAATCTGTGTCTGGTTTAATAAAATAAATGTAGTAAACTAAATTTTGCATACATTCTCAATCATTTATTTAGTCCCCATATCTTCTCTAGTGTGTTGTGGAGTCGAAGTGGACAGGTAGAACCGAGACAGAGCAGTCTCACATAAAGCGGATAACGGAAGGAAAACAGATTATGGGAATTTTAGAGGTCTCAGCGGATACCTACCTGACCCCTGAAATCGCAGACTAATTGACCAAAATGTGAATAAAATGGAGTAGGATGCTTCCTAATAATGCAGGATGACTTTAAAAGAAGTAGAACGCAGGGAGAATTGCTTCACTCTGGCAATAGAAGAAAACAGTTCTCTGTCTTTGGCAAGACATGTGCTGTAGACGTATCTCGTATTTTTGTCATATCTTCAGTTACTTCATGTACTTATGATACATGAACGTTGAGAATAACTTCTATCTTGGTAATGTGTGACTTTTATACAGTAAATAACACATATTTCGGAATGGGTACAGATATTGAGGAGGTTTAAAACACATAATTTTATTTCCCAAGTCTTGGATGACATTTTTCAGTATCAGTCATTTGTATTTACTTAACGCAATTGGCTCAAAACTATGTTGGTTTCCAATGTGTGACTCAAGATTTTTATTTCTGATTACACATGACATTTGCCGCTTTTTTCGACTACCTAGCCACTGTTAGCTTCGAATGGACTTACAAATCGTGTCAGGTAGTACATGTAGACAGTAATACGAATATAATTTTTTGTGACATGGGTTTTTCCCACTGAAATTGTTTTCGAAAGCACTTTCACTTCATCGCTGACGTGGCAGCTACAGAATCCGTCCTAGAGAGTAACTGACAACTGCATATTTATGTAATACTTCCAACTTCATTCTCTTTTCTTCTCGAGATGAAGAATAACTTACCACATTCATAATCAAAAAATGTAAAGATCTTTATAAATATCAAATTCAATTATTTCTTTATTATATTTCACATTTTTTAGCAAATGTATTCATACAACAATGCATGTGCTTAGATGAAATTATATACATTCTTAAAAAACAAACTCTCTACAATAACTTGAAAGAGCTGTTCTGAATTTATGAAATATGGATGATATCGTCATAGTGATAGCGTACAATATTCCTTCACAGCATTTGTTTTGAGGTGTATTTAACATGTCGACAGTTACAGGACAATAATATAAATCTCTTTGATTGAATCGGAAAATGAATACGGTAGTAACAACTATAGTTTGTGTAAAATAATTTTTGATATTGGGCCGCATCACTGACAATTTAAAGTTTACAATTACGTGGCCCAGTGCCCAAAATTATTTTATCCAAAATAACATTGGTCGTGAAAGCCTGCGAACTTAAATCTTTTGTATATTTTTTACTTTTCTTTATAAATGAATGTCACATCAACATACGGTCTTTAGGTATCTCCTAATGAGACGCAGGTGGCGTAAAAAATACTAGCAAATTAAATATGACATGAGTTCAAGTCAAGTGTAAATTCCTAGATCTTTTTACATTGTTGCTTGCTCTTGTTACATATTTAGTCTCCATACTTCTTGAAGCAGGAACTGACAACGTTCATTGTTCTGATACAGTTGCTAAATTTATGCGGAAAATCAAATATTGAGTCCGACACCAGCTTTCGAAAATAAATGACTAATTCACTGTACCGAAGAGGTTGTCAGTTATTTTGTCACCTCTCTACACATTATTCGAGCATATGTTCTCGAAAATGGAGATTAGTATTCGATAAGAGCGTAGAGGACAATTTTTTTTTAACATAGCACTTAGTAAGAGTTATAAACGATTCCGTTCTCGTTGAGGAGGTTTAAGTGGTGACCTCATAGGAAAAACGGCCTATCTGGTATACTTGGTCTAGCTATTCCAATTTTGAGACAATATGTAACAGTGGAAAACTTCAATAATATCTCTGCGTTCAAGTAAGGCATTTTGACATTGAGTTTAATTTATTTCGTATACCAAGCGTTAGAAGCGTGTAATTCCACACGCTTTGGAATGTGTCACTATATCAAAGGAACCGTATAAATTATTAGTTTCAAGTGTAAATTCGAACCAAATTCAGCTGAAAATATTTACGTAGACGGTTGCTATTGTGTGGTGACATTACTGATGATGACTATTAGTGAAGCGGAGACTTGTGGAAATAAAATGAGAGATACGCTCATGGATTTTAGTCGCACAGACATCTGAAGGAAGTGATTTTCCAAACATCAAAAGCTCGGTAGCATCAAGGTTTCGTTGCAGAAGAGAGAAGCTTTATGTGTTCCCTAGACTTAAACTGATTTAGATGACTTTAGGTGATCACCGGACAGAGTGGCGCGTACGGATTCAATTTGTCTCAGGGTGACATGAACGGATCACGATGATTACCAATGGACTACTCAGTGAAGATAGATGAAGTTTAGTGTTGCCACAGTCTTCTTGTCTTGTACAGGTTGTTACTGAATCCAGTTAGCTAAACACCAATGAAACTATGCTTAGATTGATATAAGTTAAATATTAGTTACGAAATAGATATCAAACGAATCGCCGCTTATTGTTCAGGGATCGCCTCTTATTACTCGGTCTAGAAGAAGCGTTTGCACCACTTCTGATATCGTAAAGATCTCTAGCAGGAAGGCCGTAAGAATCGATGGGAGCTGGTGGCGGCGGCTGAGGAAGCCCATAGGCTGGAGCTGGAGGCTTGGAAGGTGGGTACACACCGTCCTGGTCTCCAGCCACTGGTGGGTGCGCGCCATGGCTTGGCCTAAACACACCGGTATCGCCTATGCCTCTTTGCGAACCACTGCCAAAGTCTGGCTTCGAGGGTGCGAATCCGTTAGTGCGGCCACCTGGAGGGCTGTAGGCAGGTGGAGAATATACTGGAGGAGAGTATGCGTTGGGGTAGGGTGGTACTGGCGTAGTGTTAGGGTATGGTGGCACTGGAGAACTGTACAGTTTAGGATACGGTGGGACTGGAGCGCTATACGTTTTAGGGTATGGCGGTACAGGGACACTGTCGGGATAATTGGGCAGCGACTCAGACGTCAATGGGGAAGCAAGGCCGCCAGAAGAAATCCCTGAAGATGAAGCAGAGGTTGGACTGGATCCAAAGAGAGCACTGTCACCACTATCCTGCTCAGACCTGAAGCCGCCAGAAGCGAAAGATTGGGAAGAACCAGAAGCCTGACTAGATCCAAAGTTCACACCGCCCCCTCCGGATGCACCAGAGTCACCCCCTCCAGCTAGGTGAGGAAGGTCGTAGTAATAATGTTGTGTGGCCGCTCTGTTGGGCACGGCTGCAGAGTTTTGGAAATGGACTGTCTCCTGGCCTAAGGACGCATCTTCAACCGCTTTAGAGAAAGCGTCGTTTCTGCCACCACCGAGGGACAGCCTGAATGCCCCAGAATTTGAGGTAACGCCAACCTTGTTGAACTTTTGAAAATTTGATGTACCACATCCTTTACCAGTGCAATCCAGCCCACCCGACGCAGCCAGTGACCTAGCATCGCTCGACACGTCTACAAAGTCTAAAGCACCAGTTCTGGACCCACTGAGAGAACTGCTCAGGGAACCTGATTGAGCAGTACTAGAAAATGTCTCGGAGATGAGATCGTCCAGTGACTGTATCTTTGGTCCAGATTTGGTGATCTTGATATTTTCAGACTGGTTGTTACTGAGAGAATCCCTGTTATCGAGATTTTCAGAGATTGTGGGTGCCCTGGGGACACCGTACGCGATGGAGAGCTTGTATCCTCCATTGGGCGTAACGGCGGTCTCGACCACAGGAGCCGCAGACGAGCTCTCGACCACGGCTGACTCCGTGACTGCGGCTTCCGTCACTGACCCGGAGATCTCGACACCGCCCACCTGCCCCGCACTGCCGCCAGCGCTGAAGCCGCCGGTTTCTCCTTCGGCGCTCGCTCCGCCCGTGGAGGCCAGGTCGATTCCCACGGCCTGTCCCCCCACCTGGCTCGTCTCTCCAGTCTTGTCCGATTCAGGGGCAACGGTCTCCGTAGGTGTTTCTTCCGTAACAGCAACAGCTGGCTTTGTCTTCTCTGTGGCGGCATCTGCAACAAAATAGAATAGCTATCATTTCCGAAGTGTGGGGTGCACATCTACATACGAGTAAGTGGTTAAAGCAGTTAGACGATTTCAGAGTGTGATGATTCTCATGAAGAGAGTCCAATGAAGATTTTGTTTTTCACCTGTGCCACAACCGTACTTTGGCATTTGCTGAGAAGAGCAGTTTCTACTTCTAGAATGCATGTTGAAGATGGTTACCTGGTAATAAAGTGTCTTCTAAACTAAAGATGGGGAGCAAGACGGTCAATTTATTGAAATGAGTCCTTTGTCTTTCAGGTTTGGTGAGTCTGAATGAACTTGTGGGAACAGAATTTTACTTCCAAATCATTGAAAACCGTCCGGAGTTGCGTAGACAAAGCAGAATAAAATGTCACCGGTTCTCGTACTTATTTTTTCGTTCTGCTGTAGTATTGTTATGTCAAGTCCCATGTAAATGTTTAAAAAAATCTCTTAAGAATAATCTTTTTTATAAAAATTAACTTTTGACAATCATTCATCTCAATTTAAAGAAATTACTAATTTCTCCAATCCATCGTCACCACGATTATTGTAAAGAAAAATCAGTTGTTTCCTTTTATACATGACAAATCTATTGGCCAGCATTGGGCTGGGCTGTGCCAGAAAAATTTATTATAAGAGCATATATATATGCGTTATCCGGCGACTTCATTGAGGTAAGAATTTTCAATTTATTCAGTATGGTCTTTCAGGGCCATGACGCAGCACTGCTGACGTCCAAAATTTACCTGTTTAAATTCACAGTCAGTTATTGAAAGGTTATCCATGAGTCACATTTTTTATTAGGATATTAGTCACATTTTATTGTTCCAAGGTTACGGAATTTATCTGTGGGAGGTTACGCTGAATGTGAATGATATAAATAATTATATTTTTTTACTGTTTGGAGGTTTTGGAACATATCTGTAGGGAAGTTACACTGCATTTGCCGATTTTGCTTTTTGGGTGCGGAATCAGTTCATCACCCCGATAACGCATTGATGTTAGCGTGCATTGCGTTTCACTGACTTTCTGTATATAAACGTGTCAGTACTCAGGCGTCTCTTTAAGGAATCACTGGCCAGAAAACAAGACACACCTCCAGTCGGTATTTCCTGTGTAGCGCAATTCAGTGTCTGTGAGCACTGCAACCTCGCTTCGCTAAGTACACTGCTCTGGTAAACTTAATGACGGGATAGAAGAGGAAACATACCGTAATAACTACTCTGCGGAAATGAATGAAAGTGTGGGAGCATGTTGCTAGAGATCTCCCAGGCGTGCGCAGACCCCTGAATGTAGTAACATGGCGTGATGTCAGCGTGACGATAGCGCCAAATGAGACTGTACTGGCAACACGACAAAGTTGACGGAACGGCACAGACAGTTGTGTCAGTCAAAAAAAATGGCTCAAACGGCTCTGATCACTATGTTGTTGTTGTTGTGGTCTTCAGTCCTGAGACTGGTTGGATGCAGCTCTCCATACTACTCTATCCTGTGCAAGCTTCTTCATCTCCCAGTACCTACTGCAATCTACATCCTTCTGAATCTGCTTAGTGTATTCATCTCTTGGTCTCCCTCTACGATTTTTACCCTCCACGCTGCCCTCCAATACTAAATTTGTGATCTCTTGATGCCTCAGAACATGTCCTACCAACCGATCCCGTCTTCTGGTCAAGTTGTGCCACAAACTTCTCTTCTCCCCAATCCTGTTCAATACTTCCTCATTAGTTATGTGATCTACCCATCTAATCTTCAGCATTCTTCTGTAGCACCACATTTCGAATGCTTCTGTTCTCTTTTTGTCCAAACTATTTATCGTCCATGTTTCACTTCCATACATGGCTACACTCCATACAAATGCTTTCAGAAATGACTTCCTGACACTTAAATCTATACTCGATGTTAACAAATTTTTCTTCTTCAGAAAAGCTTTCCTTGCCATTGCCAGTCTACATTTTCTATCCTCTCTACTTCGACCATCATCAGTTATTTTGCTCCCCAAATAGCAAAACTCCTTTACTACTTTAAGTGTCTCATTTCCTAATCTAATTCCCTCAGCATCACCCGACTTAATTCGACTACATTCCATTATCTTCGTTTTGCTTTTGTTGATGTTCATCTTATATCCTCCTTTCAAGACACTGTCCATTCCATTCAACTGCTCTTCCAAGTCCTTTGCTGTCTCTGACAGAATTACAATGTCATCAGCGAACCTCTAAGTTTTTATTTGTTCTCCATGGATTTTAATACCTACTCCGAATTTTTCTTTTGTTTCCTTTACTGCTTGCTCAATATACAGATTGAACAACATCGGGGAGAGGCTACAACCCTGTCTTACTCCCTTCCCAACCACTGCTTCCCTTTCATGTCCCTCGACTCTCATAACTGCCATCTGATTTCTGTACAAATTGTAAATAGCCTTTCACCCCCTGTATTTTACCCCTGCCACCTTTAGAATTTGAAAGAGAGTATTCCAGTCAACATTGTCAAAAGCTTTCTCTAAGTCTACAAATGCTAGAAACGTAGGTTTGCCTTTCCTTAATCTTTCTTCTAAGATAAGTCGTAAGGTCAGTATTGCCTCACGTGTTCCAGTGTTTCTACGGAATCCAAACTGATCTTCCCCGAGGTTGGCTTCTACTAGTTTTTCCATTCGTCTGTAAAGAAATCGTGTTAGTATTTTGCAGCTGTGACTTATTAAACTGATAGTTCGGTAATTTTCACATCTGTCAACACCTGCTTTCTTTGGGATTGGAATTATTATATTCTTCTTGAAGTCTGAGGGTATTTCGCCTGTTTCATATATCTTGCTCACCAGATGGTAGAGTTTTGTCAGGACTGGCTCTCCCAAGGCCGTCAGTAGTTCCAATGGGCCTTGTTTCGACTCAGGTCTTTCAGTGCTCTGTCAAACTCTTCACGCAGTATCGTATCTCCCATTTCATCTTCATCTACATCCTCTTCCGTTTCCATAATATTGTCCTCAAGCACATCGCCCTTGTATAAACCCTCTATATACTCCTTCCACCTTTCTGCTTTCCCTTCTTTGCTTAGAACTGGGTTTCCATCTGAACTCTTGATATTCATACAAGTCGTTCTCTTATCTCCAAAGGTCTCTTTAATTTTCCTGTAGGCAGTATCTATCTTACCCCTAGTGAGATAAGCCTCTACATCCTTACATTTGTCCTCTAGCCATCCCTGCTTAGCCATTTTGCACTTCCTTTCGATCTCATTTTTGAGACGTTTGTATTCCTTTTTGCCTGCTTCATGTACTGCATTTTTATATTTTCTCCTTTCATCAATTAAATTCAATATTTCTTCTGTTACCCAAGGATTTCTACTAACCCTCGTCTTTTTACCTACTTGTTCCTCTGCTGCCTTCACTACTTCATCCCTCAAAGCTACCCATTCTTCTTCTACTGTATTTCTTTCCCCCATTCCTGTCAATTGCTCCCTTATGCTCTCCCTGAAACTCTGTACAACCTCTGGTTCTTTCAGTTTTTCCAGGTCCCATCTCCTTAAATTCCCACCTTTTTGCTGATCACTATGGGACTTAACATCTATGGTCATCAGTCCCCTAGAACTTAGAACTACTTAAACCTAACTAACCTAAGGACATCACACAACACCCAGTCACCACGAGGCAAAGAAATGTGTCAGTCAGTGGGCAGTTACCGTGTACTGGTGTGGTGTTCTGTAGCACGGTCAGGAGACAACATCTCGCATGTGGGAGAATCGTTGGGAAACTGGTAGAAAAAATGAGTGTGACGAGTGTCACCCAGGAGTTTGGTGTTGCTCACAGCACTGTTGCACGTACACAGTAAGCGTTACAACACGCTGCTCGAAGGAAGTGGTCGACCACGATCTACTACAGCTCGCTACATTGTGCATCAGGCGAGTAGGGACACATGTCAGACAGCGAGTGAAATCTGAACTACAATTAAGAAGACTGGAAGGCACCGAATCTCACGCTGCGTAGCGGCATGGTGGCTGCAAGGAAATGGTCTCTCTGCCGAGTGCAAGTACCTCGTGTCCCGTTGACACAAATAGATGGGTGGCATCGTTTGTGAAGGTGCTTAAAGATCAATGATTGGGTCGATGAGTGTAGTCGCGTGCTTATCTCAGATGAGGGCATATTCATTCTGAGTACTGATTCTAGACGTCCTGGGAATTCGTGATGCACCCAAAAATAATCGTTTCCGTGGTCCATGTGTTGTGGTATGGGTCGGCACAGTGTTGCATGGGTGTGTACTGCAACGAAAAGCTTTGAGTACGGTACCTGAGCCGTGCGTGGCTCGTGTTCCCGCCATCATGTATTTTACACCCTGTTTTTAACGTACTTCCACTACGTTAATTTAAATTACTACTGTCAGTGAGTTGCTGCTTTCCTCTGACCGTGAGCGGCGTTAGCAGCGCGTATCGATATCGCCTCTAATAGTATCTTTGCTCGACTGCTATTTCTTCCCGGTCGTTGCCTGTCGTAAGCCAGTTCGGGTTGCGAGTTTGGGCTGCCAGTCAGTTGGAACGCGTCTGGAGCGCAGTCCGCACCTACCACCAGGGGAGTTGCAATGCGGCACTGGTGCAGTCGGGTTGAAGCTGTGAGGCCTGCTTCGGCATGGCTCGCCCGACCATTGCCGCCACGCATCACTTGAGCCGGGCCACGGTCTTGGTGGATCGTCGGTCGGTCGTCCTACCGGAGACGCGTTTTGGTTCACCGATCGTTCATGAGTCGGCTCTCTGGGTGTGTCCGTCGACTCCCGATTTGTCTTCGTGCGTGCTTAGTTACTGTTGGGTATCGTTCAGGTCTTCGTGCAAATGTTTGTCAGGTTGTGTGTGTAGTTGGCATTGTTTCCTGACGACTATTTTAGATGTTTTCGACACTATGAGGAATCGGTCGGCTGCTGCGGACCAGGGAAGTTACCTCCGCGCGGTGCAGTCGGCTGGGTCCTCTGGCGGTTCCTGCGCAATGTCAGAGCGTGTGTGGAGTTGTCCGACCGCTACGAGCTTCATGGTTCACTGACCCACGACGTCAAAGTTGAGTAGGGGTTTCAACTATCCATTCATCTGTGGTTTGTTTCGGTGGTTCGCTGTTGCGGAGGTTTTCCTGTGAGCACCAACGAGTGTTTCTATTGCTGAAATTTAGCCGCCATGCGGTGCAATTAACTATATTGGTTGATTACAATTCGAGTTGTTGTTGTTGTTGTTGTGGTCTTCAGTCCTGAGACTGGTTTGATGCAGCTGTCCATGCTACTCTATCCCGTGCAAGCCCATTCATCTCCCAGTACTTACTGCAACCTACATCCTTCTGAATCTGCTTAATGTATTCATCTCTTGGTCTCCCTATACGATTTTTACCCTCCACGCTGCCCTCCAATACTAAATTTGTGATCCCTTGATGCCTCATAACATGCCCTACCAACCGGTCCCTTCTTCTTGTCAAGTTGTGCCTCAAACTCCTGCCCTATTCTATTCAATACCTCCTCATTAGTTACGTGATCTACCCATCTAATTTTCAGCATTCTTCTGTAGCACCACATTTCGAAAGCTTCTATTCTCTTCCTGACCAAACTATTTATCGTCCATGTTTCAGTTCCATGCATGGCTACACTCCATACAAATACTTTCAGAAACGACTTCCTGACACTTAAATCTATACTCGATGTTAACAAATTACTCTTCTTCAGAAACGCTTCCCTTGCCGTTACCGGTCTACATTTTCTATCCTCTCTACTTCGATCATCATCAGTTATTTTGCTCCCCAAATAGCAAAACTCATTTACTACTTTAAGTGTCTCATTTCCTAATCTAATTCCCTCAGCATCACCCGACTTAATTCGACTACATTCCATTATCCCGTTTTGCTTTTCTTGATGTTCATCTTATGTCCTCCTTTCAAGACACTGTCCATTCCGTTCAACTGCTCTTCCAAGTCCTTTGCAGTCCCGGTGAACCTCTAAGTTTTTATTTGTTCTCCATGGATTTTAATTCCTACTCCGAATTTTTCTTTTGTTTCCTTTACTGCTTGCTCAATATACAGATTGAATAACGTCGGGGAGAGGCTACAACCCTGTCTCACTCCCTTCCCAACCACTGCTTCCCTTTCATGCCCCTCGACTCTTATACCTGCCATCTGGTTCGAGTGCACCAGCGGAATTTTCTGCCTTGTGGCCGTTGGTGTTCTGGTTACCTGCCCTGGCCACTGACGTAAATTCAGGCAGTGTTCCTTTGGGATGATGTTAAATGTATTACCGTATATCAAATTCAAGTGTACCATCGAAATTTTCTGCCTTGTGGTCGTTAGTGTTCCGATTACCTGCCCTGGCCACTAACGTAATTTCAGGCAGTGTCCTTTCTTCACCTGTTGTTGGTGTCCAACATGGTGTGTAGTTTTGACAGCTAATACATATTTTATTGTCGATAATCACGTTCATAACCTTTTGTGTTTGAGTTGGATTCGGACGGATCAAGTGTAGCTGGGCTCACCACCTGTCTCACCTAAGTGAACGAGGGCAGACCGACCTCCCTGCAGGCTTCTGAGTGCCGTTATCTTTATTGTCCTTCTTACCGGTGTTTAATTGTCTGTTTATAATGTATCATAGCCAATGATTAAAAAATTTATAGTTTTTACTGGACTTTATGTATTTTTGAATTTTGAAAAATCTATTGTGGGCCTTATGCCGCTTAAAATCTTATTCTTGAAATTACTCTTTAAGCAAAAACACTGCGGCCTTCTGCGCTAAAAGATTATGGTTATATATTTTAAAAATTCCAAATGTAATTGTGGCCCTCAGCCGATAGTATTGCATTTTGCATTTTTTTTTCTATCTACTTTTGCCTTGAGGCTTTCCAACCTATCTGTGATACCATATATATTTTAATTACTTTATTTGTTATTTTAACTCCATTTTTGTTTAGTTAACTTTTATGATTTCTTGTTTGGAGGCCCTCATCCGTGAAATAATTGCCTTTTTGAAACTCGTAGTTCTAAAGGTTCGGCCATGTGCCGTTTGGTTTAAAGGTGTTATTAAATTACAATCAATTACAATTTTGAGTGAACCTGACCGACACCTTATTTGGCCCTTTGCACAATCCTAATCAACTGTTCTGCCCTGCGAGTTTTGCGGGCGTCTCAGTACCTTCTTCGGTCAACGCTATTTGGGCACTGTTCTCGATCGGTGTATGCGTCTTTTCAGGCGTGCGTTTGGCGTTGACTTCATTTTAATGTATAGCAATGCCCAACAGCATCGAAATGTGGAGGTGGCGAACTTCTCTGAGCAATAGGACATTTCGCGAATGGACTGGCCTGCCCGTTTCCTCCATTTAAATCCCATCGAGCACGTGTGGGATTATCTGGGGAGATGTACTGCAGCAAGTCCACAAGCATCCAGCAGTTGTGAAACCCGCTCGAGGAGAAATGGAACGACCGGCCGATGGTGGCCGAGCGGTTCTAGGCGCTTCAGTCTGGAGCCGCGCGACCGCTACGGTCGCAGGTTCGAATCCTGCCTCGGGCATGGATGTGTGTGATGTCCTTAGGTTAGTTAGGTTTAAGTAGTCCTAAGTTCTGGGGGACTGATGACCTGAGATGTTAAGTCTCATAGTGCTCATAGCCATTTGAACCAAGAAATGGAACGCCCTATCACAAGAACTCCTTACCAACTTCTGGCTAGTACATGGGCACGTTCCAAAGCATTCGTTGCCGTCCGTGGTCATCACACACAATGTTAAGAAACATGTCCTGCCTTTTACAAAGTCCAGGGGATTTCAGTGTAATTATTATCTTTGAATACAAATGTCATTTCTGCTTATATCTTGCGGACTTCTTTCAGTTACCTATGGGAATTGCGGCGGTACTAAACAGTTACTGCTAGCATAGTTCCTCTTCTAAACAACATCCCATACGAGCAAACGAGTTGCGTCTTTTCCTGTCGTTACTCGTACTTTAGGTATCTGAATTATGCACGGCTCTGTTCAAAAAGAAATACTTCAACCTTGTCATAGAGTCGAGCCGCGCGCGTCTGCTTCCATGGCCCGCAGCTTATTCGCAGCAACTAATAGCTGTAGCTGTGATCCTACAGTCAAATAGTCTATGCAATGGCTAGAACTGCGAGTTAATAAAATACACAGAAATACGAAATAAAACTTACGTGAAGGATTTAATGAAATGCGTTCTATTCTAACGCCTGTAATTGATGTAAACGACAGAGAATTATGTTCAGTAATGGTTATCAAGAAATTAAATCTCAAGTAAACGGGAAGTGGTCATACGATATTCAAACTGAAACGCAAGCGGAAAATACCCTTACGAAATGCAGTAAACTTACTTTGAGAGCGTTACAAGAGCTGTAGAAATGTCTATAAATTAAATTGTAATCAAAGATACGCAAAAACTAAGTCAGTTTCCTAACGACAGTATACGAAATATCCACGAACTCAAAACAGTTCAGCGTTCAAAATTGGTTCAAATGGCTCTGAGCACTATGGGACTTAACATCTGAGGTCATCAGTCCCCTAGAACTTAGAACTACTTAAACCTAACTAACCTAAGGACATCATACACATCCATGCCCAGGGCAGGATTCGAACGTGATACCGGAGCGGTAGCGCAGTTCCAGTCTGAAGTGCCTACAACCGCTCGGCCACACCGGCCGGCTCAGTGTTCAACACGACGATTTTCAAATTATCACAAGCGATACAAAAAATAGTATCCCATACTCTGTTTACTCTCAGATCCGTCATATAAATGGAAAAAGTCCTACTCCGGAGCATATTTAAACCTCTCGAAACATAAAGTCCTTTCAGAATTGAAGTATGGTTGCGGCCGCTCACCATACAGAGTCAAACATCTCCACGATCGAATACCACTCGTTGTCACAGGCAGGCGTGCCTCCTTCCAGAGATCGCGTAAAAGAATTCAGAACGCTCCCCTGAACTCCTCATTCGAAAAGTCCCATTCTCCACATCGAAAAGTCCCATTCTCCACAAACTTCAGCAGTGTTCCGCTATTGTCCAACAGTCATGGGCTAAGGGCCATCCCCACCAAAATGCATCGTTCATAAGTTCTACAGACACGACTTGACTCATATTGACCACTTTCCAGACTAAAGCAATATATAACAACAATATTTAAATAAAGAAATTTTATGAACATTAGATCACACTCAAACCATTCACAATAAATGTAAGTTTTTCCGTAAATAAATAAATCAACATTCTTGCATAAGCGCACTCACAATAAATGATCACAGATCGTCTTTTCGTACAGTTTAAATAATTATTTAGGACGATTGTCAAAAGTGTCGCTTGGCGTTCTTTTAAAAGGGTGGTATCTGCTAAAACTTGCGACTGACCACTTTTTAATTACCATGATTTTATATTATGAATTATAATAAATTTTTAAATAAAGTTACTGACATAATAGTTACCTGTTAGTTAAAAAACTACACAAACATGACAAAATATGTGGTATTCATGCTATATTCATTTGATACGTAATTGTGGAAGATACATTCTGACACACATTTTACTAATGAAAAGATATAAAAAAACATCATAAATCAGGAAATAAAATAGATGAAGATACGTAGCTTTCGTAGGTGTTAGCTAAAGTGCAACACTATCATCTGAGGTATCGTACGTTGAAATCTCTTATACCATTTAAAAGCTGTTAATTACAGGTCCGTTGTGAATATATTTATTCACTGTGAAATATTAACTTCTGTAGTGTGAAAGATATTGAAAAATTGTTATGTCACTAGATGCACCTCATTTTTCTGAGATCGCAGATGTATTCAGATTTGCTTTAGTTATTGTAGAAGCCATCTTTCAGCTTGTCTGACCCTGCACCATTTCCTGAGGCACTGCCTGCCGTCTTCAGCGATCATCCATCGTCAAAATAATCCATATCGGGATTTATCCCCATCCGGCCCTTTGCAAACTCCCTTGCACCTGGCTCCCCTGCAGCGGCCACTGAGGCTCACCTGACCGCGACACAAACAAATTCACCTCGTCTCTTGCCAATTACAAGTGGGCAATTACCACGCCTACTTACGAGTAACGTTACACAGTTCACTCCATGCATAGTCCAAGTTTCATCGAATTGTGTTACTTGCCGGTGATGCATCATCAAGTTGTCCACATCAGCGTATTTTATTGAGCAGATAAGTGTATATATATTTTAAATACACTAAGAATCTAAAGAAACTAGCACACCTGGCTAATATAGTGTAGGCCCCAGCGAGCAAGCAGAAGCGGCACAACACAACGTGCCATGGACTCCACTAACGTCTATAAATCCGTAAGAGTACGACGAGTTGGAGATCTCTTCTGAACAGCACATTGCAAGCCATCCCATATAAAGTTCATGTCTGGGGAGTTTGGTGTCCATCGGAAGTGTTTAAACTCAGAAGAATTTTCCTGGAGCCACTATGTAGCGATTCTAGATATGTAGGGTGTCCCATTGACCTGCTGGAATTGCCCAAGTCCATCGAAATGCACAACGGACATGAATGGATTCAGGTGATCATACAGTACGCTTACGTGCGTGTCACCTGTCAGAGTCGTATCTAAGCGTATCAGGGGTTCCATATCACTCCAACTACACACGCTCCAGACCACTGCAAAGCCGCCACCAACTCCAACAGTCCCCTGCTGACTTGCAAGGTTATGGATTCATGAGGTTGTCTCCACACCCGTCACGTCCATACGCTCGATACACTTTGAAACGAGACTCGTCCGACCAGGCAACATGTTTCCAGTCATCAACAGCCGAATGTCGTAGTGGACGGGCCCAGACGAGGCGTAAAGCTTTGTATCGTACAGTCATCAAGAGTACACGAGGGGCCTTGGCTCCGAAAGCCCATACCAATGATGTTTCGTTGAACGGTTGACACTTGTTGATGGCGCAGCACTGAAATCTGCAGCAATTTAAGTACGTGTTGCACTTCTGCCACGTTGAACGATTCTCTTCATACGTCATTGGTCCCGTTCTTGCAGGATCTTTCTCCGGCCCCAGCGATGTTGGAGATTTGATGTTCCTCCGGATTCCTGATATTCACGGTTCACTTGTGAAGTGGTCATTCCGGAAAATCCCCACTTCATCTCTACCTTTAGGATGCTGTGTGCCGATTATGGCACCACGTTGAAACTCACTTAAATCTTGATAATCTGCCATCGGAGCAGGAGGAACCGATCTAACAACTGCGCCAGACACTTGTTGTCTTACATAGGAGTTGCTGACCGCTGCCTGTTTACATATTTCTGTATTTGAATACGTATGCCTATAATAGTTTCTATGGCGCTTCAGAGTATTTGGGTGATCCGTTTACCTACCTTTCAGTCATCACAAGTGTGGAAAATTTATCTTGCGACCTTTGTCAGGAACATCCACTATGAATTTTGGTTTAGTCATTAACGAATTCTATGGTCAGTGCTTTTTCCTGAATTCTGTTACTACATTTCGATTTTTTTCTAAAATGGAAGGACTTTTACTGTTGAAATTTTCATCAATATGCATATCTGTCTCTCCAGTTTATTATTTCTTTTTGGTGTACTGGTGAGCCGTGGCGGGAATGGTGCCAGGGCTATCTTTGGTTAGGCACTGTCGATTTCCTCTGGCAGAGGTTTGTCTTTGGAGCCTGGGCCAGCTCAGGATATAGCGGGCAGTAGGGAGTGGAAAGGGACAACAACGTTGGGCACGGCACGCGAAAGTGCGCGTATTAGCGAGACGTTGGAGAGACGACAGCGAGCACGGTATGCCCGAGTACGGGCGGCAGTTAGCGCTTGATCGTACTGGGGTCAGTAACAGCGGGCCGGCTCTGTGGCTTCTTGGCAACCTCGTGAAGCTATGCATATGCTCTCTTCCGTGAAGGAACACGCTGTTACTGTCGGACTAAGCATCGTCTGGTGTCTTCGCCACATCGATCCAGCGGCTGGCATCAAATTAACTAATTCAAGTCCTACCTACGATTAGTGAAATATAATGATGATTGCTATTGAGGCAGCAAAGCGTTGCAAGGACTGTGATGTGATATTTCATGCCTCTTATTAAGTGTGTGCTTCGCTCCCTAATAGTGTTGTTCTTACTTCAGCTGGCAAGTGTCTAAAACATTGATACGTGTGCGCAGCCTTACCGAACGATCAACATTCCGTGTCTAAAGATTGCCATGTGGTACCTTACAGGCCCACATAACGTGCTCCATGTGATGCTTGGGTTTTAATGAGCCAGTTCCTTTTGCATCATTCGTGTACGTGGTTCTGCGTAAAGGAATATAAGTTTGAGTATTAAGGTGAAGGAATGGTTGTTTGGTTCCCTGTTGTCGCTTCTGATTTATGTTTCAGAGCTCGAAAGCAGTGGGCCACCGAAGTGCAAAGCCTCCCCTTTTAAATTACTAGCGGGCGTACGGGCGGTGGACTTGGTCTGAGCTCGCGTGTGCTGTTTAGTTCCGATTTCGGTGTTCTGAACGGGGTGGAAGTACAAACGGAGTCCACATCTTAATTCGAAGATAAGTACTCAGTCGCCTCCACCGTACGTGGCCAAGTCGCAGCCTCACAATTTCAAGCCTCAGTTACTGTACAAGCAGTAGTTTTCCAAAACTTGTGGTGGCTCTGCAAGGTTGCCCGGGTTGTGGCCGAGAGGTTCTAGGTGCTACGGTCGCAGGTTCGAGTCCTGCCTCGGGCATGGATGTGTGTGATGTCCTTAGGTTAGTTAGGTTTAAGTAGTTCTAGGTCTAGGGGACTGATGACGTCAGATGTTACGTCCCATAGTGCTCAGAGCCATTTGAACCTTTTTTTTTTTTTAATGGTCACTGTATGGGTCAAGTTCTTCTACTCCCTTTATAGTAAAGGTTAAGGAATTTGCAGTTAAAAAGAAATAACGTTCCAAATGGGTTAATAGGCTGTTGGATTATTTTGACAGGACAAAACTGCCTGATGTAGATAATTCTTCCGGGTTATATGGCCTTGGTCCAAGGAATTCTTCTATTCCTAACGTTTCGTCCAATACTGCGTTGGACATCCTCAGAGGTATGTTTGGTCCTGCTGAGTCCTGAGTCGGCAGGACTCAACAGGAGCAGCCATACCTCTGAAGATGTCCAGCGCAGTATTGGACGAATCGTTAGGAACAGAAGAATTCCTTGGACCAAGACCATATAACCCGGAAGAATTATCAACAACAGTACCATCCGATCGTGAGAGCCTTCATTGTATAAAACTGCCTGAGCTTGGTCCTCCGCTGTGCCGCCCTGTTTCAAGCACACGGAGACAGTCCCGTTGCGGTACTGACCTGCGGGAAGAGGAACGCCGTACTCGATGGCAGTTCCCACAGGAATAGTGTGCACAGTGTGCGTGACAGGTAGAGCCTGCACGGTGTGCACGGCTTGCACGTGGGGGGTGTAGATCTCGGACGCGGTGGGCAGGCTGTAGGCGGCGGGGCCGGCGGCGGCGGTGAAAGCAGTCAGCGGGTAGCCGTAGGCGGCGGCGGCGGGCAGCGCGGCTCTGGCCAGCAGCGCGCCGGGGGCGGCCAGGAAGGCGTGGCTCGTCTGGGCCGCCAGCGCGCCCTCCAGCCCGCCGTACAGCGGCAGCGCCACCGGCACGGGGAAGCCCGCCAGCACGGGGCCCGCCCACGCCGACAGCGGCAGCCCGTGGTGGCCCAGCGACGGCGACGGCGACGGCAAGGGCGACGGCGTGGGCGCCGCACAGCACAGCGCCGCCAGCGCCACCACCAGCAACGTCACCCGCGGCGGCATCTGCCGGCATCACAGGCGCTCTCACACTGCTGCACCGGGCGCTACACACGGCGATTCAAAGTGAAATTACAAACTACCCTTCTTTCTTTCTTTCCTTTTGCTGCCACCTCTATCCCGCATTGTGCGCAGGGTCGGCAGGGTTTACGGAATTGGCATGGTTAATTTTAAGGGGTGGCCGGATGCCCTTTCTGCCCCCATACTCCCCGGGGACGGAAGTAGTGTACCTCAGCAGTCTGCGTCTAGTGGAAATCGTGAAATAGTGTGAATGTGTGTCAAATGTCTGCGACTCGTCTAACTGAGGCGGGACGTGGGGACCAGCCCGGTATTCACCTAGTAGGATGTGGAAAACCGCCTAAAAACCACATCCCGGCTGGCAGGCACACCGGCCGTCGTCGTTAATCCACCGGGCGGATTCGATCCGGGGCCGGCGCGCTTACCCGAGTCCAGGAAGCAGCACGTTAGCGCTCTTGGCTACCTTGGCGGGTCTGAAATTATAAACTACCATTTGATCATAATTAAAGAGCAGCTGCTCTCAGAGGTCCAGCATGGGCTGTAATCATCATATGGCAGCAACACTGGTAGGTATTCTAATATGTTAATGCGAAATCGATTTACACTAGAAAAAAGTTAGTTCCTGTTTTGGCGACCAGGTGCAAACCTGTTGCTGTGAATGTCATAAAGACCTGTAGAAACGTTTCCATACGTAAAACTAAGAAAGGTAGAACGTTGATTTTATTATTGAGCCGTCCTAAAAAAATTGCTCTTTTGAAAAGCGCGCCGCAGCGCGTTGTGTGAAGCTGTCACCCTCCGTTTCTGGCGGTGGCATCGCTTTGGTAATCGCAGCTCTGGTGACTCCCTCTGGTGGGAAAGCGGAAAGGTTCCCTGTTCACGTGCATTTAAGGGGCGCTATCAGCTCGGTAGGGTAGCAGCGGTCCCGGTCCCGGTCTGCAGCAGCAGTCCAGCCGGCAGCAGCCAACCAGTCCTCCTGCAGCAGTAGCAGCGGTCCAGCCAACCAGCAGCCAGCTAACCAGCAGCCAGCAGCCAGCAGCCAGCAGCAGCAGCAGCAGCCCCGGCCCCGTCCGCGGCAGCAGCAGCAGCAGCTGCGGCGTTCCTGCCGTCGCCGTCGCCGTCGCCGTCGCCGTCGCCGTCGCCGTCGCCGTCGCCGTCGCCGTCGCCGTCGCCGTCCCTGGTCTTCGTCCGTCTTCGTCTTCGCCTATCCCCAGTTTGTGTCCTTTCTTTTTCGTACTGTGCGTTTTTTCTCCCTGTCGTCATGTCTGCCCCCACCACCACCGCCACCGCTACCACCACAGCCATCGTTTATACTTCCCCTTCCGCCGCCGCCACCACTATAACATGGTGTACCCAGTCACACCCCCCTCCTTCCATCCCAACTCTTCTCACTGTCCATGCCCAGCTCTCCCCATCGCCTTCGCCATCACCGCCGCCACCGTCGCCGTCGCCGTCGCCGTCGCCTTCACCGTCACCGTCACCATCTCCGGCACCGACTGCTGCGTCCACGCCGGGACCTGTCCCTTACCACCACCTCCCTATCGCTCCCGTCCCTCGTATCACCACCCGCCCTTCTGCCGCCATAAAGCGCCCTAGTGGCGCCACCACCTCCTCCGCTCCCAAAAAGGCCCCGCCCCATCCTCCTTCCCCCCCCCCCCCAGGGTGCCATGGATGTCTCCCCACCTGGCCCTGCTCCCTCCGCCTCCTCCTCCCCCCCTCCTCTTTATACAAATACCTCCTCTCCCGTCCTGATCCTTCCCTTCTCGAGGCCCGGAATCCCTCCCTCCTCCTCCGCCAACACTTCCCTGGTGCCCCCATCTCTCTCCTCACTCCCAGACGGGATTCTGTTCTCATCTCCTCCCCCAGCCCAACCCTCCATACTGACATCCTCTCCCGCCTCCCCATCACCCGTTTTGGCCCCAACGCCTCCCTCACCCCTGCTCCTTCTCCATCTCCTACCTGCCAACCCCAACCCCCACGTCACCCGCCAACACTCACCGCCATGATCACTCAGCTCAGTCCGTCGATCACGGAGGAGGAGGTGTTGGCGGAGCTCAAGGCGCATCCCATGCTGGAGGTGCAGGCGGTCTGCCACATTTTCAACTCGGCCGGCTCCACTCGCCTTATGCGGGTTTTCTCCGAGGACGCCCCCTCCATTGACCATCTCCTGAAGGAGGGTGCCCTCCTCTTCAACCAGCGCTACAAGGTCGACCCCTCCCGTTCCCCTCCTCAATTCCTGCGCTGCCAGAGGTGTCTGCGCTATAATGCACACCCAACAGCTGAGTGCTGCGAGCCCCCCACCTGCCCGCATTGTAGGCAAGCGCACTTCCTCCGGCAGTGCCCTAACCTTCAATCCCCTCCCTCCTGCAGTACCTGCAATCTCCCCCATCCCACCTACTCCCACAAGTGTAAAGCCCGACCCCCTCCGGCCACTCCTGAACTCACCATCCCTGTCTGTCCTCTGGACGCCCCCACCCCTCCTGGCAATTCCCTTTGTCCCCCCCCCCCCACCACTGAGGACATCATCAGGTTCCTCACCATCGTCCTTCAAAATGTTCATCCCTTTCAGCGCCCCCACACCCTCCAGATCTCCCTCGCCGCCTGTACCATTTTCCAACTCAAGATGCACGCCACCTACTCCAACAACCAAGCCCATTTCACCTTCTCCCGTCTTGACACCCTCGTCTAAATCCCTGTCATGGCGCGACAGCAATGTATCCTTTTCAACAATATACGCTCCCTTCCTGCCAACAAGTACCTCTTCCTGCACACCCTTGCCACCCACCGCATGGATGCCTTCCTCCTCAATGAAACCTCCCTCCAACCCCACCACTCCATCCACACCTCACCCTATCTCCTCCACCGGTCCGATAATACCCTCCCGATTGCGCGTGGTGGAGTTGCCATTGGTCACCACCGCCAGATCCCCGTTCGGCTCCAACCTGTCCTTCCCGACCCCACCGAACACCTGATCCTTAGGCTCTTCTTCCCCGGCCTTACCATTACCTGCGCCACCATCTATGTCCGCCCCAACGCCCCTATTCCTTTCGACTTCCTCTCCCACATCGACCATACCTTCTCCTCCTACGTGATTGCCGCCGACCTCAACATCCATAGTCGTTCTGCTGCCCAGTTACGGCGGTGGCATCGGTTCCTCTCCTCCCTTCAAGGCGACCTCATCCCCATCTCCCAGCACACCCATCCCGAATCCAACTCCACTCCTGATGTTATCCTCTCCGCCCCCAATCTCCTTGGCCGCGTAACGGTGGATGTCCTGGAGCCTATTGGTAGCGACCATCTCCCTGTCCTCCTCACCATTTCAGACGGACGTCGCCCCACCCAGACCCTCGTCGTGACCCTCCCCCTAAGTACGTCCATGACTATTCCCGTGCCAATTGGAATGCCTACCGGGATACCCTTTCCACCCAGGTTGATCGCCACCCCTTCACCTACCACCACCCTGACGATGTCACCCATGCCACCTCCTTTCTCCAGCAGACCTTGTCTGAGGCCGTGGAGGCCCACGCCCCTACTGTCGCCATCCACCCCCACCATCCTACCTTACCCCCACAGGCCGTCCTCCTCCTCCGTGAATCCCGTCGTCTCTACTGTGCCTTCCTCCACACGCGTGACCTGGACACACTACGACGCCACCGGCAAATCCAGCGACACATTTGCAATATGCTCGCGGCTAAGAAACGCTGGCAACAGACATGCACCCATTTAAATGCTACCCTACCAATCAACTCGTCCAAGTTCTGGTCAGCCTTCTGGCGCCTTACCGGAACTAAACCCTCCCCCTATTATCCTCTTCTCCATGATGATCACCCTTTCCCTGACACCCTTAGTAAGGCCAATCACTTTGCCTCCTACCTCTCCGATGTATTGTCCATCCCCGATGATCCCCCAGTTCGATTACTCCCTCTTCCCGGATATCCGCGATCGAACTGACACCTCTGTCCCTCCCCTCGCTCCTGGTTTCCAGCACTTGGACAACATTGCACACACGGAACTCAATGCCCCTATCACTACACAGGATCTCATTGATACACTCCGCACAAAGCGCAACACCGCTCCTGGTCACGATCGTGTCACCTACCGTCACCTTCGTGAAGCTCCTGTCTCTTTCCTCTCCACCCTGGCCAGGCTCTACAATGTAGTCCTGTCCACCGGTTACTACCCCAACCTGTGGAAAACCTCCTGTATCCTCATGTTCCTTAAACCTGGCAAACCGTCGTCCGCCGTCTCCTCCTACCGTCCCATCAGCCTTACCTCGGTCTTCAAAAAATGGTTCAAATGGCTCTGAGCACTATGGGACTTAACTGCCGTGGTCATCAGTCCCCTAGAACTTAGAACTACGTAAACCTAACTAACCTAAGGACATCACACACATCCATGCCCGAGGCAGGATTCGAACCTGCGACTGTAGCGGTCGCGCGGTTCCAGACTGCAGCGCCTAGAACTGCTCGGCCACTCCGGCCGGCCCTCGGTCTTCAGCAAGGTCCTGGAATCTATCCTCACCCGACACATCCACCAGTATCTCCGCCAGCACCGCCTCCTTCCCGTTACCCAGTGTGGCTTTCTGCCGTTCTTCTCTTCCGACGACCTTCTCCTTCACCTCACTCATCTCCTTTCCAAACAGCTTAATTCCCATCGCTCTGCCATCTTCCTCTCCCTGGACCTCGAACGTACTTATGACCGCGTATGGCATTCCGGTCTCCTCTTCAAGCTCCAAACCTTCGCTCTTCCCATTAACTATGTCCGTCTCCTTTCTCTCCCGCCGTCCTTCCTATGTCACCATCCATAACACAGATTCCTACACCTTTTTCCCCTCTGCCGGTGTGCCCCAAGGCTCCATCCTCTCCCCCCTTCTGTACCTTTTGTACACAGCGGACATGCCGCCGCAGTCAGCCCCTGTCCACTTTCTCCAGTTTGCCGATGACACCGCCTTCCTTGCCCTTGCCCCCACCCTACAGCGCTCCCAACACCTTCTCCAATCCCATCTTGACCGGTTCACCGTTTGGTGCAACCAGTGGTTGCTCAAGGTCAATCCCTCCAAAACCCAGGCGATCATTGTAGGCAAAACCACCCCTTCCTTCCGCCTCCTTGATTTCTTTCTCACCATCTATGGCCGTCCTATCGCCCTCACTCCCACCCTTAAGTACCTTGGCGTCACCCTTGACCGTCACCTCTCCTGGACTCCCCACCTCCGGACAATCCAAGCCAAGGCACACTCCCGACTCAGTCTCCTCAAGCTTCTCTCCGGCCATACGTGGGGTCTGGACCCCTCCAACATGCTCCACACCTATAAATCCCTCATCCGCCCTATCCTTTGTTATGCCCATACAGCTTGGATCTCTGCCCCCCCTACCTTTTATAACTCCCTCCAAATCCTTGAACGCCATGCTCTCCGCCTCGCCTATCGCATCCATCTCCCCTCCCCTACGTGGATCCTGTATGATCTCATCCCCTTCCCCCACCTCCTTCTTTTCCTTGAAAGGATACAGATCCTGTACACCTCCCGTAAACTCGATCCTCCTCACCTGCTCGTCTCCCCAATCCTCTCCCACCCCCGCCCGCTGCCGCACCTGTATTCGCACATCCCACCCGGTCTCCATCTCTCCACCCTCCTTACCCTCTCCCAAGGTGGCTTCCGCCAGCTCCCCCTCCCAGATGATGTCCTCCTCCCCTCCATCTACCCCTCCTACCAACTTTGATCCTCCCTCCCTCTTCCTGTATCTGTTCCTTTGGGCACCCTCCATCCCTCCCCCCCTTCTCCCCACTCCTCCCCCAGGCCTCCCCTCCCCTGTCCTACTCCTCCTCCACTCTCCTCAGCCATTGGCATCTCTGTTCTCCCCTCTCCACCCTCTCCACCCGCCCTCACCCTTCTTCCCCTCTTGGCAGGTCCCCGGACTCGCACACACTCACTCGCGCGCCGGAGATCATCGCCATCTGTGTCTCGTGTGTGTGACGTCGTTTTGTGTTTTTAGTGTCCGCCGTCACACTTCTCCGTTAATTTGTACCATCGGATTCATCAGTGTTATGTGCGCCGTGTTTTCAGTGTCTTTCTCGTCGAGTGTGAACGGCTCCGTGTTTTTTGTGTGTCTGTGACCACTATTTTTTTCCCGTCACTATGTTCATTTTCATTCTCCATTATTGTACTGTTATTGTCAACTCTATGGCTGAAGAGCGGCGTAGCAAGCCGCTGCCAGCCTACCTGATTGTTCAGGTGTTAAAATAACAATAAAGTAAAAAAAAAAAAAACTCTGTAGGGGGCAGTCGGAGTGAGGCTAGGTCACTCTGGCGTCACCAGTTACTGGTCTGTCTCTCGTTTGCTTTTGTGCGGCAGTTAGTGTCTGTCGTCGGAGTGCTAGTATGTCTGTCGTTTGGATCAAACTTTAAAGCCAGAAAATGAGAGTCTTGCCACTCCCCCAGTAACAGAACTCAGCTAGTGGTCGCCCCTGTCGGGACTGAGTTCCTGCATCTGAGTCTGCGTGTTGGGCCGCCAGTCTGCTCGAGTTGCTCGGGCAACGGTCATTGGCGGTTGGATCGGTCGGTTGGTCGGTCGCGCACTGAGACAGGAGATGACTTGTTCGCCTTGAGCGTCGGCGCATGTGAGGTCCCCACGTGAGTCCAGTGGGCAGCGCCGTGTAGAAAGGGGTAGTGGCTTCGCGGTTCACACGTGAGCAACAGGAGCGAAACCACGACACCCGGCTGGCCGGGGCGAGCTGCGACGCCGTGATACGGGAGATCGGCGCGAATTCCTGCGTCCGTTGAAGCGGCTGGCAGCGGACGGTTTGGGAGAGCGTTGGTGGTGCTGCGCCAGGTCTTCGCCAGAAATCGCAGTTTATTAGAAGTTAAGTGACTGGAGATATGTTGTTTCATTTACTTGTTAATTAAATTCTACTTGCTTTCTTGGTAAGGTCACCAGCCACTTTGTTTGGGGTCGTCCCACCATTCTTCCCCGTTTGCCCACCCGCGGGAAGGTGGTCATTTGTGAAGTGGGTGGTCCAATTTTCCCTTGTGGGACTGGGGAGGTTTAGAGCAATCTGCGGCTCGGGTTGTTTAGTAACCCTACCCCCCCCCCCCCCCCCCCCCCTTGTCAATCTGTCATACGTTAATAGCTGCCTCTGTCATGTTTGTCGGATTCGGTGTTAACGAATTTATTGCTTAAAGGCTGAATTCTTCAAATATGTTTTTATTTTGCCTGTCATTTTGCGAGGTGGTATATGTGTAATGTAGAGCATGTTGTACATTTTATGTAAGTCTGCATTCTATGGGTTTTATTTAAATAGTCATTTTAGGTTATAAGGTTGCCACCCTTCCACCGTAAAAGTCTTTTTAAAAAAAACAAATTGCACTTTCGGTGGCAATAATTTGTTGTATCATTTCCATCCCTCTTACGGGGTGCATAGTTTACGTGTTCGTGTGAGTTGTAAAAAATTTTTTAGTTTAAAGTAATCTGGTGTGTTGCAGATTTGCACCAGTGTACTCTTTCAGAGGTTGTTGTGAGCGGTCATGACTACCGCCGTGTTGAAAGGGAGCAGGCAAGCTTCTCAGCCCGAAGGGTCATACTGCTGATATTGTTCTTTCTGCCTCTAAATAAAATTGTAGCCGGCCGGTGTAGCCGTGCGGTTCTAGGCACTTCAGTCTGGAATCACGTGACTGCTACGGTCGCATGTTCGAATCTTGCCTCGGGCATGGATGTGTGTGATGTCCTTAGGTTAGTTAGGTTTAAGTAGTTCTAAGTTCTAGGGGACTGATGACCACAGATGTTAAGTCCCATAGTGCTCAGAGCCATTTGAACCATTTTTTAAAATTGTAACTTGATATTTCGAGGGTGCTCTTCTGCTTATAATTTTAAATCTGCTTTTGAAAAAGCTTTTAGGAATAAAATTCACATTTGTTAAAAGTAATTTCATTTTCCATCAGTTACTTCCTGGCAACTACTTCCACGCTCACCTAGTGTGATTAAATGTGTTAATGTTCTTGATGAATCGCTAGTAAATAAAATAAATTCCGTAAGAAAAGATTTTGAAAGTAAATTTACGGTTCAATTATTAACTACAGTTTACACGATTTATTCAATATGAGAACTGGAGACGTCGACGAGAGGTTTTAAAGCGCCAGATCTTTCACCTGGCGGTCATAATAGGAACTAATTTTTTCCAGCATCAATAGGTTGTCATTATCACATTAGCATATCTACCAAGCTTCGCTGCCATAATTACACCGTGCACTGGATCACCACAAGTAGCTGCACTTTCATCATAACCATCGAGCATTTAATACACAGATTGTACCTAAATTTCCTTTACAGAAGTTGAGGACTTGCAGTGGGGACAAGACAGTTAAGTTTATCGTGGGAACTCATGTCCGATAACTGTAAATGTAAATGTCGTGTGACTAGGGCCTCCCGTCGAGTAAACCATTCACCTGGTGGAAGTCTTTTGATTTGACGCCACTTCGGCGACTTGCTCGTCGATGGGGATGAAACGATGATGATTAGGACAACACAACACCCAGTTCCAGAGCGGAAAAAATCTCCGACTCAGCCGGGTATCGAACCGGGGCGCTGACCACTCAGTTACCGAGGGCGGACCTCACGTCCGGCAATGTACCATTTCCCCGCTACGCGTAGTATACCACAAGATACTTTCAAATCTCCCGACTTTTCGCCACCACTGGCTTGGGTATTACGTATGTTATTCACCGATTGCTTGGCCTGCACGTTCTCCATCCCTGAACCCGCTAGACCAGTACCTGTGGGATCAAGTGAAATGTTTCAATCGCGATACCCCTGTAGCATCCGACGAAAACCTACTGGCGGTGGTTAAGGATTCAGCGGATGCTGGATGACCAGGAATTAATAGTCGTGTCAACCGGAACATGATACGGATGTATCATATCTGTGCTGACATCGTTCACAGTCACATCGAGCCCTATTTGTAAGTGGACACAGACGACAAGCAGCAGGAGTCAGGGGAGCAACGTAAGTTGTGGTATTTTGCGTAGAGCCGAAAAAAGGTAGGTTTCCGGACAGGATTTTTATGCCAAACTTAACAGTCTTGATCCTCACTACAGGTCATTATTGTTTATTGAATTTAGTTACACTTCGTATAATGAAACATCGATAAGAATTACAACATCGTTACTCAAAAGAACCACCCCTCAGCTTGTATAGGGATGTGGCGTATAAGCCACGTTGCAGGCATGATTTACTATATAGTATCGAACGGCATACGCTGGTGGTGTTATGCGAGCCAATAGGAAAGACAGGTTACCCACACAACAAGTGACAGACGGGCATGCCATATGGACAGGCAATGTGGGACAGCGATGAAAACAGGCTGAAAAGTCCTGAAGCAAAGGCAGTGAGCAGAGAGTCCCGCATTAGATTTGACGCCAAGGTGCCTAACTTCCAGTATTAACATTTAATGTGTATAAATGATTAAAAAATCACTTTGTCAGTGCTGAAGCCTTCGCCCGCACTGGTGTCCATATAACTATAATTTCAGTTATTATAATTGCGTTGGCTTCCGCGGCCGGAGTCAGTCGACATAAAAGTTTTCTGGATATGATACCGCGTCATAATGTATAAAACTACAGCTGCTGGAGAAAAACCAACGTTTCGGCAGCTGCAAACGTGACCGAAACGTTGGTTTTTCTCCAGAAGCGGTAGTTGTATACGTGGTGACGCGGTACCATACCCAGAAAACTTTCATGTCGATAATTTCAGTTGTTAAAAACAGACCTGTATAGACTAACAGATGAATTAAACGTAATGTTACGAATGTAACAACCAGGGACAGGCTCGAAAGGGACAGGGTAACCAACGCCACTCTACTACTGCTGTCCATGCTCTAGAGACATACATGGTGATTCTTAGATGATGTTATAGACTTTCAAACGCGATGGAGAAGAGTAAATACATTGAAGTAAGAGTCATTAGCGCGGAAATGACCGAATCAAAAATTATAAACATAAATCGTTCTAATACCTTCGCCAGCAGACCTCTTCTACAGCAAGATCTTTGTTTTCCATACATTGAGAGGTGATAGTACGGACCGAAACAAGAAAAGTGTCCAGTAAACATGGGCTCTAAAGAGCTGTGAGAGCCTATCTTCGGTACTGCAGAAAACATTTCTTCTACTCAGGAAGTGCTCATAACTCTTAAGGTATGCGTTTTACAGAGATTTTTGTTCCTTGTTTTGGTCGATAGTACCGTCTCCCAAAATATGGAAAACAAATAGCTTGCAGAAGAAGTGCACTGACAGAGGCATTAGAAAGATTTTCATTTATAACTTTCAACTCGGTCGTTTGCGAACCAGGGTCCCTTGTCTCCAATTGATTTGTCCTTCTCCATCGGCCCTCAAAGTTTGTAACATCACCAGGGAATCGCCCTGTGTAGATCATCGGTGCTACTTCTTACTAAGTCTTTCTCTAAATGGTTCAATTATTTGAATAGAAGAAACATTGAAATAGATACAATACATTGTTTTGTGAATATAATGCTGCTCGAAGGCTTATTAATCAGATTCCGCCATCGTTACTGTGACTACCGAGTTCAGCCTGGCCCTCGTGTACGTTTGATCCTGAAGACTCATTTTCCTCAATTTGGTTTGAATTAATAAATGAGGCGCCATCCCCTGTATCAAGACTTTATTGGAACATTTACTAGTATCCTCAAAAGCCACTCCTAAATTCACCGTCTTTAAATCGCGTGCTATGAACCGTCGCCTACGGAGAAGAAATTCAATGGGTCCATCGAGACAGTTTTAGAAGAGACGGCGTAAGCAAGCCTACACGTGATTATCTAGGAAAGAATCAAGTCTATTTGCTATAATTTACGTTTCCAGTTCATTCAACATAGCGTTCCACATGCAACGCTCCGCAAGCTACTACTCCCACGTTTAGTGTGTCAGACGTAGTAATGCGTCACGGTAGAAACTTCTTCTCATGTTGAGAGAGGAAAGCTGCAAGAGCTATGCAGATCACAATACCTTCAGACCCATCAGCCTACTTACTACGCTGAGTATGGCCTTCGAGCGGATTCTGCTGAAATGTCTCAACCTACGACTGATCAATGAAGCTGTGCTGCCCAACGAACAGTTCCGGTTCTGCGAAGGAGATTAGACACCTCTGCAACTGCTCCCAATGGTAAAAGAAGACACCATGGCATTTAACTACAGAGAGTACTGAGCAGCGATTTCACTAGATGTCTCCTGCACGTTTGAAAGTGTTGGCACCAGGGACTGATTCATAAACCTTTCGTACAAGGAATTCCATCCTCCCTAGTCCAGTTACTTGCCAGCTATCTAGATTTCGAAGAGCTATTAAAAGAAATGGAGAGCATCATTTCTACAAATGTGGAATAAAGCAAAAAAGGAAGATGATGGCGAGCAGTAGACATGAGAATAAAGACGCTTGAAGTCAGGGTTAGGAATGTCACAATTCTGAAATAAGTGAAAGAATTATCCTATCCAAGAAGCAAAATTACAAACGATGGCTCAGGCAATGTAGGTGCCAGATCTAGGCAGGCAGAGGCGAAGAAAACAAAACTGCCATTGATACCACTTATTGAAGGGAGAATGAAGAAGGAGTAACTGTAGCAAATACGCTGTTTGATAAAAATCGCAGCCACCCCTGTGTAAGGCATAATTGTCACTAGACGTACAGGAGGAGGACCCGACAATGTAAAAGGAGGCGGGGAGCACTATGTTCTCAGTAGGAGAAGCAGTAACAGGAGAATTGCTCAGTAACCTGGAGCACGAACTAGTCAACGGACCTTGTCTGAGTAACATATCAATCAGAGGCATTTCAACCTTTCTAAACCCGCACAAGTCAGCTGTTGGTGATGTGATGCGAAGCGGAAACCCGAAGAGGAAGCATACCTAAACCAGCACCAGACAGACAGGTACCGTCGAGCATTTCGGACTGTGGTTGTGCAAAATCTCGTGAAATCTGTGGAAGGAATCACTCGCCATTTCCCAAGTGCTGCCAACAGTCTAGCTAACGCGATGGCTGTGTGGAGACGCTTAAAAAGAATTGTGTACAGTGGTCGAGCAACTCTTCACAAGCCACTGATTACTGTAATCAACGCTTTTTAGGTCGTGTCCTACGTGAGCGACAGAAGCGAGCAACAGCGCGCGACAGATTCAGGCGACCAAACACAGCCGCAGGTGTAGTTACGGAAGTGTCCTACGTGAGCGACATCTGTGTCGCTGCCTGTCTCCCGCTGCAACTGGCGACGTTTGAATTCTAACGCGTTTGAATCTTGTCGCTGCAGCACGCGCGACACAGAGCGACAGCCACATGTCTTCTTGGCAATGCAGTGGAGCTGACGAGACGGCAGCTATGAATTACTTAACATCCGATTATAAGAAAACTATTCAGTGAAAAAATTTGATTCTTCCGCAACCTATAGCTTCATATCCTTAAATGATAAAGATCTGAATTTATTTTCGTTGTTCGTCATAGTTACTGTGCTGCACGTCACTAATTAATAACTTATAGAATAGCATTATTTAACAGCTAGATTATCAGTGTAAGCCAAAAGACAGTACTGGAATCAAGCAAGCTTCATTTGCTTACCAAGAAAGAGATCGGTTAGTATACATATACAGCTCCAGCACACTTGCGAACTTCGTTTTTCTGAGAGTTTTTTTCGACTAAATGTAAACCAACATTTGCCGACGTTTATTTTGTGAAAATTCGTTTTAAAGATGATTTTAGCATGTCCTTACTTTTCAAATCTGTATAGAAGAAATACGTACCTCGTCATCAACAGCATACAGTAGGGCCAAACATCCGTTATTGCCAAAGGTCAGAAGGTCATTTTCTTCCAAAGTATGACAAAAGTGAAAGCTGCTGCTGCCATTATTCGGATAGCCGACGAAAAGCAGTCCTTGCGAGTGGTAGGGAGGCGTAGATAGGTATGCGAGACATATTCTCCCATGTGTAGCAATATGAGGGCTGAAGGGGACTTTATTAAGTTGCTGTGTCAGCATTTTGTACCTCTGCTTGGTGTTATCGAATTGACACAGACTTTCGTGAAGTTATCAACCACTGCAACCAACACCCGACTCGAACACAAGATTCGTACTCCGATGGCTCCAGCGTCGCTTGAATGAGAGTTCGTGTAATTTGAGAATGTTATTGATCTGCCAAATAATTCCTATTTCCTGTTTATACCTCTGCGCATCGTTTATTTAAAAAGTAAATAACAGAATAACAACTTGAAAAATAAGCATTTTCTCTTTCCAGAACTTGTAAAATGTATCAGTATAGGCAAAATAACCTAAAATTGAGTTCAGTTTTCGAAAGTAACAAGTCTTCCGTCTTCTGCACCGTTCACCGTTAAAAATTAAAGATTGTTTCAATTACAAATGATATATCTTGCACCTGGTACCTGTTTCTTGCTTCATGTGGATTATTTATGAATTGATTCATCATTTTTGTTTTGTCGAATAATAAATAATGATGATATGGAGCGAACTAAAGATCGTAATCAGACTACGAAAAATGAAATCTGTTGAAGTAAGGGTTAGTGTGTTGCAACATCATTTCATTATTAACCGCTTTATTAAGACTTCTGTAATTACAACAAGCAAACTCGTATTGATGGTTTTCCTAATAATTAAGCAATTATTACTGGAAGCGTAATTTTTGTGCCATTACAGACTTGTAAAATTAGCTACATGTGTACACACTCGATTGTAGAATGCACATGTCTCTCATACTGCTAATTAATTTTGCAATGACATTTTGCCAATTGGAATGGCGACGCTCCTGTTTGGTTGGTTTTTAATGCTTCTGAGCACTGTGGGACTTAACTTCTGAAGTCATCAATCCCCTAGAACTTAAAACTACTTAAACCTAACTAAACTAAGGACATCACACACATCCATGCCCGAGGCAGGATTCGAACCTGCGACCGTAGCGGTCGCGCGGTGTCAGACTGTAGCGCCTAGAACCGCTCGGTCACTCCGGCCGGCGCCGCTCCTGTTTCAAACCTGTTCTTTTCCGTAATTATAATGATTCGTGTCACTTCCTTTCGGTATTAGAAGTGAAATAAAGCAATTAATGAGCAAAACTTTCAAATATGAGTGTGAAGTTGTAAAAAAAATGGAGAAAGGTGTGTGACATCGTTACGACAATCGATTAATGGTCATAAGTGTGGAGATATTGGTACGAAGCTGTGACACGAAAAAGATATTACTGTGGTCAACTGTTGTTTCACATAATTTGAAGTTCTGTGAGACATTGCATTTCACTGCAATACCCCATTTAATCTTTTTTAGTTCCGTCAGTCATGTGAAGTGTAAATTATATATTATTCCGATGCTTCCTAATTTGTTTTGTCGTTTCTTTTGGTAAACAAAATAACAAAAATTATTTTTCAAGCAGAGGGAGATCGATTATAAACTACTAGTGGGACTCATCTTAGAATATTGCTCCACTGAGTAGACCCATACCAAATAGGACAAAAAATGGGTACTGAAGGTATAAAAAGAAAGCCTGCATGATTGCTCATTGGTCTGATGGACCCACGGAACTGCGTAACGGAGATGCTGAAAAAAATAACCTGCCAAACGCTTGAAGGTGAGAGCCTGCTCAGTAAATATCGAGAACCAGCGTCAATATAGGAATATGCTATATCCTCCTACGTTCCGCTCTGGAAGGGATCGCGAAAACAAAAGATAACACGAAGAACAGCCCGCACAGATGAGTTTAAGCAATCATTCTTCCCGCGCTCCGTACGTGAACCGAAAGGGAAAAGGCTTAAATAACTTTTAGGTGGGAAGTGCCCTCTGCCATGCACTTCACAATCGTGTGTAGAGTACAGATGTAAATGCACAGGAGATGAGCAAACATTCGGAAACACCACGAACACAACACATTAATGTGGCTAACACGGTGTAGGAAAACCGTTGGCGCCGGTCAGTGTGGCCGAGCGGTTCTAGGTGCTTCAGTCTGGAACCGCGCGACCGCTACGGTCGCAGGTTCGAATCCTGCCTCGGGCATGGATGTGTGTGATGTCCTTAGGTTAGTTGGGTTTAAGTACTTGTAAGTTCTAGAGGACTGATG
The DNA here is from genome assembly GCF_021461395.2 of Schistocerca americana. Taxonomy (NCBI): domain Eukaryota; kingdom Metazoa; phylum Arthropoda; class Insecta; order Orthoptera; family Acrididae; genus Schistocerca; species Schistocerca americana. The sequence goes on along the minus strand of NC_060126.1, from coordinate 279,395,736 downwards.
ACCTCAGATGTTTTTAAGTCCTATAGTGCTCAGAGCCACTTAAACCATTTGAAAACCGTTGGCATTCGAAACAGCTTGAAGTCGCCTCGGAATGGGTAAATGCAAGTCCTGCATGGTTTTCAAGAGAATCTCATATCGTTCTTCGTGCAAAATAGTGGCGAGTTCTGGTAACGATACTGGAGGTGGATAGGCATCAAGCAACGTTTCTCCAAAGTACAAGCGCTCAGAAATAATGAGATCTGGTGATTGTGGTGGTCAGGGCAGATGCGATTGGGGAATAAACATCGTACAAATTAAAAGAGTAATTTGTGGCGGACCACGACTCGAATCCGGACGCTCCACTTCTCTAGAATGGTTGCCTCATCCGCCTCGGCCATCCAGACGTGTTTCCCGTCCAGCCATAATTCCTACATGTGGCACACTACAGATTTAGTGTCCTCTGTACGCTATTCCGTATTTGATCGCAGGTGTTCAGGTGAATTCGGATGAGTGGGCGCATTTGTACAGAAGATATCATTTAGATATCAACGCGCATATATGTACATATTTATATGCAAGTGGTGACCGTTCTTCCGGACACGTGCGAAAGAACAGACACCACATACGTACACTACTGGCCATTAAAATTGCTACACCACGAAGATGACGTGCTACAGACGCGAAATTTAAGCTGCTGTGATATGCAAATGATTAGATTTTCAGAGCACTCACACAAGGTTCGCGCCGGTGGCGACACCTATAACGTGCTGCCATGGGGAAAGTTTCCAACCGATTTCTCATACACAAACAGCAGTTGACCGGCGTAGCCTGGTGAAAAATTGTTGTGATGCCTCGTGTAAGGAGGAGAAATGCGTACCATCACGTTTCCGACTTTGATTAAGGTCGGATTGTAGCCTATCGCGATTGTGGTTCTCGCGTTGGTCGAGATACAATGACTGTTAGCAGAATACGGAATCGGTGGGTTCAGGAGGGTAATACGGAACGCCGTGCTGGATCCCAACGGCCTCGTATCACTAGCAGTCGAGATGACAGGCATCTTATCCGCATGGCTGCAACCGGATCATGCAGCCACGTCTCGATCTCTGAGTCAACAGATGGGGACGTTTGCAAGACAACAACCATCTGCACGAACAGTTCGACGACGTATGCAGCAGCATGGACTATCAGCTCAGAGACCACGGCTGCGGTTACCCTTGACGCTGCATCAAAGACAGGAGCGCCTGCGATGGTGTTCTCAGCGACGAACCTGGGTGCACGAATGGCAAAACGTCATTTTTTCGAATGAATCCAGGTTCTGTTTATTGCATCATGATGGTCGCATCCGTGTTTGCCGACATTGCGGTGAACGCATATTGGAAGCGTGTATTCGTCATCGCCATACTGTCGTATACCCGGCGTGATGGTATGGGGTGCCTTTGGTTACACGTCTCCGTCACCTCTCGTTCGCATTGACGGCACTTTGAACAGTGGACGTTACATTTCAGATGTGTTACGACCCGTGGCTCTACCCTTCTTTCGATCCCTGCCAAACCCTACATTTCAGCAGGATAATGCACGACCGCATGTTACAGGCCATTAAAATTGCTACACCAAGAAGAAATGCAGATGATAAACGGTTATTCATTGGACAAATATATTATACTGGAACTGACATGTGATTACATTTTCACGCAATTTGGGTGCATAGATCCTGAGAAATCAGCACCCAGAACAACCACCTTTGGCCGTAATAACGGCCTTGATACGCCTGGGCATTGAGTCAAACAGAGCTTGGATGGCGTGTACAGGTACAGCTACCGATGCAGCTTCAACACGATACCACAATTCATCAAGAGTAGTGACTGGCGTACTGTGACGAACCAGTTGCTCGGCCACCATTGACCACACGTTTTCAGTTGGTGAGAGATCCGGAGAATGTGCTGGCCAGGGCAGCAGTCGAACATTTTCTGTATCCAGAAAGGCCCGTACAGGACCTGCAACATGCGGTCGTGCATTATCCTGCTGAAATGTAGGGTTTGGCAGGGATCGAATGTAGGGTAGAGCCACGGGTCGTAACACATCTGAAATGTAACATCCACTGTTCAAAGTACTGTCAATGCGAACAAGAGGTGACCGAGACGTGTAACCAATGGCACCCTATACCATCACGCCGGATGATACGCCAGTATGGCGATGACGAATACACGCTTCCAATGTGCGTTCACCGCGACGTCGCGAAACACGGATGCGACCATCATGATGCTGTAAACAGAACCTGGATTCATCCGAAAAAATGACGTTTTGCCATTCGTGCATCCACGTTCGTTGTTGAGTTCAGCATCACAGGCGCTCCTGTCTGTGATGCAGCGTCAAGGGTAACCGCAGCCATGGTCTCCAAGCTGATAGTCCATGCTGCTGCAAACGTCGTCGAACTGTTCGTGCAGATGGTTGTTGTCTTGCAAACGTCCCCATCTGTTGACTCAGGGATCGAGACGTGGCTGCTCGATCTGTTACAGTCATGCGCATAAGATGGCTGTCATCTCGATCGCTAGTGATACGAGGCCGTTGGGATCCAGCACGGCGTTCCGTATTACCCTCCTGAACCCACCGATTCCATATTCTGCTAACAGTCATTGGATCTCGACCAACGCGAGCAGCAATGTCGCGATACGATAAACCGCAATCGCGATAGGCTACAGTCCGACCTTTATCAGAATCGGAAACGTGATGGTACGCATTTCTCCTGCTTACAGGAGGCACCACAACAACGTTTCTCCAGGCAACGCCGGTCAACTGCTGTTTGTGTATGAGAAAGCGGCTGGAAACTTTCCTCATGTCAGCACGTTGTACGTATCGCCACCGGTGCCAACCTTTTGTGAATGCTCTGAAAAGCTAATCATTTGCATATCACAGCACCTTCTTCCTGTCGGTTAAATTTCGCTTCTGTAGCAGGTCATCTTAGTGGTGTAGCAATTTTAATGGCCAGTAGTGTACTTTAACGCGAATGAGTAGGAAAAGCAAACCTGTAACGTCCTGATACAGTGTTACTATTGTATTGCTTGACACAATAAGTAGTTTAAATATCTGGGCGTAACGTTGCAAAACAATATGAAATGGAACGAGCATGTGGGAACTGTGATTTTTGGAAAGAATGTTTCACGTGTAAGGGCGGTACGACCTATTGTTGAGTACTGCTCGAGTGTCTGGCATCTCTACCAGGTCGGATTGAAGAAATACATCGAAGCATTTCATAAGCAGGCTACTAGTTTTGTTACCGGTAGTTTCGAACAATACGTAAGTGCTGCGGAGATGCTTCGAGAACTCAAATGGAAATCCCTGGAAGGATTCTGAGAAAGTTTAGAGAACTGGCATTTGAACTCGCCAACATACATTTCCCCGATGTTTCCATATTTTTTGCTATCTCCTGTGGATGTAGATGGAACCTCTTCTGAAATAAATTCGCTGAAGAATGAATAGTCGTAGCCGTAGTAATAGACACAGACTACGGTAGAGACATACGGTAGTTACCCTTCTTTTACACAGATCGCCGAGAGGCTATTTGAAACGTACATAAAGAGCGTTAGTTTCTTTCCTGGGACGACAGCAAGAAACCCGGGCGTGCACGGCATTTCGCAAAACGACAAAGTGCAGTCACGCCCTTGGCGACGGCTTATTTATGAGGTGCATTCAAAACTAACTATTGTTACGGAGGTGAGGCGACCAGCTGACATTTGGGCGGAATGGGGACGCGAGAAGATATTAATAGTCGGCGGTGACCATCACCGGAGACCTAGTCTAACTCAGGACGGCGTCACGAACCGTGACGTCGGAGGGGAAGGCCGTGAACGAGGGGCAGCGGTCCGCAGGCCACGAACTTGTGTCACAACAGACCACAATTAAACTGGAGCCTCCTTAGCTGTCGGGGGTGCCGGCGCTTGGGGACCTAGTAATCGCAAACCCCTTCTAACAGCCGTGTACCGCAAGTCTCTAGAGGAACGGAGGGTTCCAAATGATTGGAAAAGAGCACAGATAGTCCCAGTCTTCAAGAAGGGTCGTCGAGCAGATGCGCAAAACTATAGACCTATATCTCTTACGTCGATCTGTTGTAGAATTTTAGAACATGTTTTTTGCTCGCGTATCATGTCATTTCTGGAAACCCAGAATCTACTATGTAGGAATTAACATGGATTCCGGAAACAGCGATCGTGTGAGACCCAACTCGCCTTATTTGTTCATGAGACCCAGAAAATATTAGATACAGGCTCCCAGGTAGATGCTATTTTTCTTGACTTCCGGAAGGCGTTCGATACAGTTCCGCACTGTCGCCTGATAAACAAAGTAAGAGCCTACGGAATATCAGACCAGCTGTGTGGCTGGATTGAAGAGTTTTTAGCAAACAGAACACAGCATGTTGTTATCAATGGAGAGACGTCTACAGACGTTAAAGTAACCTCTGGCGTGCCACAGGGGAGTGTTATGGGACCATTGCTTTTCACAATATATATAAATGACTTAGTAGATAGTGTCGGAAGTTCCATGCGGCTTTTCGCGGATGATGCTGTAGTATACAGAGAAGTTGCAGCATTAGAAAATTGTAGCGAAATGCAGGAAGATCTGCAGCGGATAGGCTCTTGGTGCATGGAGTGGCAACTGACCCTTAACATAGACAAATGTAATGTATTGCGAATACATAGAAAGAAGGATCCTTTATTGTATGATTATATGATAGCGGAACAAACACTGGTAGCAGTTACTTCTGTAAAATATCTGGGAGTATGCGTGCGGAACTATTTGAAGTGGAATGATCATATAAAATTAATTGTTGGTAAGGCGGGTACCAGGTTGAGATTCATTGGGAGAGTGCTTAGAAAATGTAGTCCATCAACAAAGGAGGTGGCTTACAAAACACTCGTTCGACCTATACTTGAGTATTGCTCATCAGTGTGGGATCCGTACCAGATCGGTCTGACGGAGGAGATAGAGAAGATCCAAAGAAGAGCGGCGCGTTTCGTCACAGGGTTATTTGGTAACCGTGATAGCGTTACGGAGATGTTTAATAAACTCAAGTGGCAGACTCTGCAAGAGAGGCGCTCTGCATCGCGGTGTAGCTTGCTCGCCAGGTTTCGAGAGGGTGCGTTTCTGGATGAGGTATCGAATATATTGCTTCCCCCTACTTATACCTCCCGAGGAGATCACGAATGTAATATTAGAGAGATTAGAGCGCGCACGGAGGCTTTCAGACAGTCGTTCTTCCCGCGAACCATACGCGACTGGAACAGGAAAGGGACGTAATGACAGTGGCACGTAAGGTGCCCTCCGCCGCGCACCGTTGGGTGGCTTGCGGAGTATCAATGTAGATGTAGATGTAGAACGGAAATTTAAGAGAGTTTCTTAAGATACGTTTACACAGGCAACAAGAACAGCATATTACCGACAATTTAGCACAGCAGTATTGCCAGCCCATTTGTTCGCCAATATTTTTGTGTTGTCTGACGAAGCGACAACACACTTCTGTGCCAAGAGTGATCAAGGAAAAGAGAACTCTAACTTTTGTACATGTGTTCCTTTACGAGTATGCAAAATGCCTCCGAAAATTTGACTTGTGAAGTGATTCTGGATACGTATCTTTTCCAGAATGCTGAATCACAATTCTGAATGCGTCAGTCAGAAGAAAATTACCTGTGTATAATTGTACATCGGTTAAAACCAGACTGGCAACCACCATTATGATTTTGGCCACTGGTGACTTATAGAGAAGTCTGATGCTCCTCTTAAATATCTACTTCTCATAGATATGCCTCTTACAAGGGAATGGTCCAGATCAACACGTCGAAACATATCCCGATTTCTTTACAGAGGAAGAATACACCCAAAGAAAGACACGGTCAAAATTTTAACTGCTAAGATGCACAGCAATTATTTTTTAATGTTGACAGTTGCCAAATTCCTCGCTCTGCAGTTGGATGGAGGAATGTAGAGTGCAAACATTGGTTTGCTTCATTCAGTCTCACCGTGAACTGTGTAAATGGAAGAAAGACGTACACTAACTAATAAATACGCGCCAAAATGAAACTCGTAAAAGTGCGAAAGAAAAACTATTCCAAGGATTTAGTGTTGAACTGCTCGTGAGACGCAACACACCGTTATCGACGGAGGTGTATGGGACCCGGAATCGTAAGAGACATGAACATGGATGATTTAAGGGTTTCTTTGATCTCATCAAGCAGGCCCAAGAAATGATGCAGTGCAGGGAGTTGCAAAGCTATGAAGTTTATTTCAAGCAAAGCTGTATAATTCATGGCTAACATGGAAAAATTGGTAGAAGCCGACCTCGGGGAAGATCAGTTTGGATTCCGTAGAAATGTTGGAACACGTGAGGCAATACTGACCCTACGACTTATCTTAGAAAATATATTAAGGAAAGGCAAACCTATGTTTCTAGCATTTCTAGACTTAGAGAAAGCTTTTGTCAATGTTGACTGGAATACTCTCTTTCAAATTCTGAATGTGGCAGGGGTAAAATACAGGGAGCGAAAGGCTATTTACAAATTGTACAGAAAGCAGATGGCAGTTATAAGAGTCGAGGGGCATGTAAGGGAAGCAGTGGTTGGGAAGGGAGTGAGACAGTGTTGCAGGCTGTCCTCGATGTTATTCAATCTGTATATAGAGCAAGCAGTAAAGGAAACAAAAGAAAAATTCGGAGTTGGAATTAAAATCCATGGAGAAGAAATAAAAACATTGAGGCTCGCTGATGACATTGTAATTCTGTCAGAGACAACACAGGACCTGGAAGAGCAGCTGAACGGAATGGACAGTGTCTTGAAAGGAAGATATAAGATGAACATCAACAAAAGGAAAACGAGGATAATGGAATGTAGTCGTACTAAGTCGGGTGATGCTGCGGAAATTAGATTAGGAAATGAGACGCTTAAAGTAGTAAAGGAGTTTTGCTATTTGGGGAGCAAAATAACTGATGATGGTTGAAGTAGAGAGGATATAAAACGTAGACTGGCAATGGCAAGGAAAACGTTTCTGAAGAAGAGAAATTTGTTAACATCGAGTATAGATTTGTTAGGAAGTCGTTTCTGAAAGTATTTGTATGGAGTGTTGCCATGTATCGAAGTTAAACGTGGACGATAAACAGTTTAGACAAGAAGAGAATAGAAGCTTTCGAAATGTGATGCTACAGAAGAATGCTGAAGATTAAATGGTTAGATCACATAACTAATGAGGAGGTATTGAATAGAATTGGAGAGAAGAGAAATTTGTGGCACAACTTGACTAGATGAAGGGATTGGTTTCTTAGGGCATATTCTGAGGCATCAAGGGGCAGCGTGGAGGGTAAAAATCGTAGAGGGAGACCAAGAGATGAATACACTAACCAGATTCAGAAGGATGTAGGTTGCAGTAGGTACTGGGAGATGAAGAAGCTAGAGTAGCATGGAGAGGTGCATCAAACCAGTCTATGGACTGAAGACCACAACAACAACATGAAGACTAGCTAGCTCTTATTCCCACAAGTGCTTTGTCTAACGGCACTCAGTCAGATTTCGTGAAAGAATTGCGAGCAAACACGTTTCATCCTGGATATGTGGGTCACGTGACACTACGCAGCACCACGTTCTCTCGTCAGGGCCTATCGCGCACTAGGCTGGGAAGGGCAATCAATACAAGTCACTGTCGTAAACGGTTCCTTGAGCAGGAGAAACGAGTAATTTAACAATTTTTAAAAACTAATTGCAGTGCGCCTAGGCAGCTAAAATGTTTGCAGTGAATTTCTTTCGTTGTATTTTTCCTGAATAAAATATTTCAGGGTGGGGTTCGACGTGTCGGATTCGACCTTTCCCTTGTTAGTCCCAGGCGTTTGCAACTCTTTGGTGGAAGGACTTGAGCATCTCGTTAAATTTGTGTCAAATAACAATGAATTGCTAATGTTAATATTTTATTGGAGTTCACTACCACAGTGATAGAAGCATGAATTTGTTTAATGTGATACAACTACATGGACAACTTTAACAGCGGCAACTTTCTATTTGTAAACTTATTAAAATAGGTACACGTATCAAAGCTTTACAGGCCCTCAGTCACCAACATTTCGTATAACCCCTTGCCCGCGAAGTGGGACTCCCAGTATACCCTTAACTGTGCCAGTTGTGCTGAGAGTCCGAGTGGAGTCTATTGCCTGACGAATCTCTGTAGTAGTTCTGAAGCGAATGCCGTATAATGACATATATTGTTTCCTTCAATTCAGAAATAAGTTGCAGTGACAAGGGCTTAAGCCCGGGGAGTCTGGTGAGTGGTACAGTACTTCCTAGCCTTATCGATCGAACAAATTAGTCACGACTTGCACTATTCGCGCCCGAGCATCGTCCTGCAGAGTGATGGGCGGGCAGTCCAGAAGTATCTCCGCTTCTTTCTCTAAGCTGTTCACTTTAAGAAGACAGCCTGCGATCTGCTTAGAGAAAGAAGAGAAAGCTACTGTCTTCGTCGCGTATTGTAATTTTTCCATGTCAGAGGCAAAGATGTCATGAAGGATTGCAGTATAGAAATTTAATAATAAGAGGACCAAGTCTGATCCCTGTGGGAGTCCTCTGCTAGTTTCTCTGTGGAGTTCCTTATTGCAAAGTGATTGTCTTCTTATTGCTCAAAAATCCTACTGGAAGTTGGAGTTTCTTCAATTTTTTTCACTAAGACTAACAAGTCGTACGCTTTAATCAAATCTACGAACGCAACCATCATGCAATTATTGCGAGAGAAGTTTAGCTGTATCTCAGTAACTAAATGCAAAATAATTTCAGTTGTACTTTTTCCTTTTCGAAAGCAAAGTTGTTTATATGGTAATATTTTCTTGTTTTCACACCATCATTCTAAGCGCCGCTTAACAATGCTTTCCATTACCTTTGCCGAACACGATGGTAATGGGACATGCCGATGCTATTCGGGTTTATCTAATGTTTTTCCCGATTTGTGGATGGAGACGACACTACATATTTTCAGCGAGTCGATGTTGATCTTTAGACTCCACTTTTTTAATTTTATTTTCTTTGACAATCTTCTGACTGGCTTGATACGGCCCGCCACGAATTCCTCTCATGCGACCCGACGCTCTTTCCTCTCCTGTGCCAACCCGTCTTCAAACCTCAATTATTTACTTGGATTTAATACAATGTCTTCCACTAGAGCTCCTATCCTCTACAGCTCCCTCTAGCATCATGGAAGTTATTCCCTGTTGCGATGTCTTGTCATCCTATCCCTCCCTATTGTTAGTGTTTTCTGTATATTCCTTTCCTCTCCGATTCTGTGGAGAAGCTCCTCATTCCTTTATCGGTACGCCTAATTTGCTGCATTCGCCCGTAACACCACGTTTCAAATGCTTCGATTCTCTTCCGTTCCGGTTTTCCCACGGTCCATGTGTTACTACCATACAATTCTGTGCTCCAAACCCATTTTCTCAGAAATTTCTTCCTAAAATTAAGGTCTATGTTTGATACTAGTAGACTTCTCTTGGACAAGAGTGCTCTTTTTGTAAGTACTAGTCTGCTAGTGTCCGTACACTACGGTAAATTTTGAGCAGCAGCAGTTTCCCTTTGTGTGGGATGTGTCGTAGCATTGGGTGGTCGATTATATGCGGCCCAAGTGCAGTACCCTTCCCTTGGAAGAGCACAATCTGGAGTTCTTACAGAGAAAAGGATTGTGTAATGACACTATTTTCCTCTTCATATTACGACACACCTTCTTTGTCCATTATGTCAGGTGGTGCTACCGCACACAAGAACGTTTCTAAATGTTCGGCGGATGATGGACGTGTCTAGACGTCCATTGCAAGACCGTTTCTTGCGTTCCCTATCACGTTCCAAATCCTAGTTATTTGTGATTCTTTTCAGACTGTAGTGCCGAAAATGTGCCACTATTTTCGTTGTTTGTGCGGGAATATTTTCTGGGCTGTAGCGTGTGCTTTTTCAAGGGCAAGACAGTTCGTATCATAGACAAATTTTTGTATTTTCTCAGCGTCTCCCTTCGTTCCTTGAGGACTGTATCATATTCTGAATCCCACCAATAGGGCGAAAACCGATGAGTAGTTCGCTTATATTCTTTTTGAGGTATAGAGACTTCCGTTGTTTCATTGATAAATGGTACGAAGACATCACAGTCTCTTTCAGGATCATCAGTTTCGATGATGAATTCCAGTTTTTCTTCCAGTAGTGTTTCGTACCGGTTCCTATTGGCTTTATGTTCCATTTCTGGCTGAGTGTGTGTTTGACAGTATCCCTACGTTGTGCGTTTATTATGATTTGAATTGCTAAGTGATTTTAAAGTATCCGGTATCACGTCCCATGTTGTTCCGGCGGACAGTTCAGGAGGTGCTATGCCCAGTTCCACTGCCGTCTGAACTTCATTAGGCTGGACGAGCAGTACTGAATGGAAGCTGGAGAAGCAAGAGTAAAGTGTGCGTTATGTTGTCGACAGCAAGTGTCGTGAACGAATGGAACAAGTTCGTTTGCGAACGGGACACACAACGGGATACGTCGCCTTTTGCACTGTTATGCAGATATTTTCAGTGTAATGCCGGTAAAGAAGCTAAGAAATCGGATTAAATGTAATTACTCTCTAACGAGCCACGGGATAATATGGGTTCCTTATTCCTAAATATTCGCAATATATCCCTGAACTCCTCTGAAATTTTGCAGTTGGAGTTGTGGTCGAGCTGCATAGAACATTGGAAAGAAAGGGGGGGAGGGGTTGAGGGAATAAAATCTAAAGAAATTCTACAAAAGAAAGGTTTATACTTAATGGCAGTGAGACTTGGACAAGAACAGCAGCAAATAAAAACGATGCGGCAATGAGGCTTTTAAGAAAAGTAGCTGACTACAGGGTCAACGGCCTTGCCGCAGTGGTAATATCGGTTCCCGTCAGATCACCGAAATTAAGCGCTGTCGGGCTGGGCTATCACTTGGATGGTTAACCATCCGGTCTGCCGAGCGATGATGGCAAGCGGAATTCACTCAGCCCTTGTGAGGAAGTAGCGGCTCCGGTCTCGGAAACTGACATACGGCCGGGAGAGCGGTGTGCTGACCACATGCCCCTCCATATCCGAATTCAGTGACTCCTATGGGCTGAGGATGACACGGCAGCCGGTCGGTACCCTTGGGCCTTCATGGCCGGTTCGGGAAGAGTTTAGTAGTTTAATAGCAACTGAAATGAAATGATCGTATGGCATTGTTGGCCGGGAGGCCCCATACGGGGAAGTTCGGCCGCCGTATTGCAAGTCCTTTTTAGATGACGCCACTTCGTCGACTTGCGAGTCAATGATGAAATGATGATGAAGAAAACACGACTGATTATAGTAGTCAACGTGTTTCCTGTTACTGTGCGGTCAACAGCAAATAATAAAACAAAATGTCCGCCATTTTTATTCTTCCGGAAATAAGACCCTATTACTGCGTGAGGAAATCATCTTATAACAGAAACACACACCATGCCCACGCCTTGAGGAAGGTCGCTGCTAGAGGCGACACAACTGTAAGATTTCTAAACACTAATATCACAATTAGTGGCGGCCGCTTCGACCGCCAAGCTGAGAGAAGGGCCCAAATAAGATTAGTATACAATGCTTACGACAGTAGCGATAACTGATATTGGGTAAAGAGTAGGAGTCAAGTGGGAGTAACAAATCGACTATTCCTTGAAACATGACGATGTGTTCCGAGATAAAAACCCTCCTTCAGCCAGATTGTACCTATTTTTTTACCAACGGACGATATTATGTACGATTTTATGTACATTCATTGATGTATTTTACACTTCACAATGTTCGAAGTGCTAACTGTAATTGCTATAAAGCCTGAAGATCCTTTTTAGTAAATTAATCAGTGTCAAGATGGAAACTTGGCGCTGAAACCAGCAACGTAAATGTTGCATATTTTAAGCGATCGTGACATAATAAATTAGTATACAAAAATTCTTTTGGCCCCACTTTGGTTCAGCATTCCCATGTTGGTTATTCGGTCTAACCGAGTACTTAAAGCAAACTTAAAGCAATTTTTCATTGCCGCCATAGTCAGGTAGTAATTTAAACTGTATTCTGGTGAAAAGAACTGTATTTAGATACTTTACACAAGAATATACAAGACAGCACTGTTATTTGGTTACTAATTAAGGAAGTTTCTCATATTGCCCATTTCGACTCTTAGGGTCTCCAGTGTCATATGACTCTCAAGTAACCAAGAATGCTTCTCTATTTTTGTGCAGAATTCAGTAGAATCTGTTAAAATCCATCTATTTGCACAAGTATCACAATACATAATGCTAAGTGGACTTGATATACGCAATAAAGCCGGTCGGAGTGGCCGAGCGGTTAAAGGCGCTACAGTCTGGAACCGCGCGACCGCTACGGTCGCAGGTTCGAATCCTGCCTCGGGCATGGATGTGTGTGATGTCCTTAGGTTAGTTAGGTTTAAGTAGTTCTAAGTTCTAGGGGACTTATGACCACAGCAGTTGAGTCCCATAGTGCTCAGAACCATTTGAACCATATACGCAATAAAAATTCCTGTAAATACACAGCAGCTGATAATGAGTCTGCAGTGACTAAAAAGGTGGCTAATGGGACAGTATAAAATGACCGCCCGTAGTCTAAATACTGCACGAGTTTCATTGTTGATATCTCTGTGATCAACTAAACAACGTGGGTAGAAGGCCTCCAAAGTATTCAGGTAAAGGGATTAGTTTGTGAACTAATGAACATAGACACAATCAGAAAAACTGAAGGGACTACCGGAAGCCAATGGATTCTCGTGCGTCGCCGCACATTGCGAAGCCTAGTGTTTCACAGTTGTTTTCTCCCCTGGGGGAACTCTCCCTCGTTGGGCTAACGACACACGTGGCCTTGTACTTGTTGACAGCCACTCTCAGAAGCACGTTCCAATGTTTCATTTTCCGTATAGATAGGTGGAACGACAATCTTCCGTCGGCCAGTTACAACCCGAGTTCAAGGAATCGGCAATTACCAAATACACACAGCTACACTCTGGATTTTTAGGGGTCTGTAACAGCGAGCACGTAAACACCTCTCTGGATTAACGAATTAGTTTCATTTCTTTGTTAAAACTAAGTGGTTAGTTGAACAGATCGTGAAGAGATACTGAATTTTTGTATACGTCGCTTTTCAGCAAACAATTGAGCTCTAATGAAGCGTTATACGACCGCTACTGTTAACAATATACAGGGTCTTCAAATAGGCTCTCCACAGTGCCGTGTGATTCTTAGCCGGGCGTGCCGTATGCCGCAGTGAATATACCGAAATGAAATTCAGTGAAATACAGCCGGCCGTGGTAGCCGGGCGGTTTGCCGGCACGGTAACTCAGCGTGTTCGGTCAGAAGGTTAGCTGCCCTCTGCAATTAAAAAAAAAACTGAGTTAATGGATCAACGACGAACTGAAACGGGTGTCTTGCGACGTCCGCCCCGACCAGATACAACGAACGAAAACGAACAAAATGAGATTAAAAAAAAAGCGGTTCTAGGCGCTACAGTCTGGAACTGCGCGACCGCTACGGTCGCAGGTTCGAATCCTGCCTCGGGCATGGATGTGTGTCATGTCCTTAGGTTAGTTAGGTTTAAGTAGTTCTAAGTTCTAGGGGACTTATGACCTCATAGGTTAAGTCCCTCATAAGTTAAGTCCCATAGTGCTCAGAGCCATTTGAATCATTTTTGAAATACAAGTTATTAATTTATTGAATATTGATTTTACTTACAAATTTTCACATTAAATGTTGAAAGTGTCCCCCCTGTTGTTGAATACATCATTTAGTTCGTCTAATCATGTTTCCAAATACAAGCTGTAACATTTATTCTGTAACAGAAGCAGTGAAAGTGGATATTGCAGTTTTCAATTCATCGATGGATTTTGGAATGTTTTTATAGACAATTGCTTTCGCTGCACCCCAGAAGAAAAAGTCAGGTGGTGTTAGGTCAGGCGATCGTGGAGGCCAAAGTCCCTGTGAAATCATGCGATCACCAAAAACATCAGCAAGCAGTGGAACTGGAACGCGAGCTGTATGCGCGGTTGCACCATGTGGTTGAAAATAACCGTTCAGTATTTCACTTAACACAAGTTCCCTATGAATGGGTACAGAATAGCACTGCGTTTATTGTTTCGTTGAAAAATATGAGACTCACAATCCGACGTCTAAAAATTGCAATCCAAACTCCTATTTCCACAGATTGGAATGGTTCCTCATGAATACACAATGGATTTTCAGTACTCCACATACGAGAATTTTGCGAGTTCGTGTACCCGGATAAATGAAACCAAGCCTCATCAGTGAAAAACATTTCATAAAGGATATCCCTTCCATTATGTTGAACGAAATGTTTGAACCATTGACAATAATGCAGTCTCTTGGCATGATCAGTATTTTTCAGTTCTTGCACGACTGTCACTTTGTATGGGAAAAGTTCTAATTTTTCCCTTACAGCTGTGTGGGCCGTTTCGACACTAACATCGATTTCCTGGACAATTTTTCTACTGGCTTGTTCGGATTCATGGACATTTTATCGGAAATATCGAGTAGTTTATCCTCATACGAAATACTAGGACTACCACTTCTCGGTGCATCTGTCACTGAACCCGTACTTCGAAATTTGTTAATCAAATCTCGCACAGTATCGCGATGTGTGAGAGTTGTCTCCGGAAAAACTGAATTAAATGTTTGACGAACTGAAACTGTGTATTTACCGCCACCTTCGAACACTTGTTTGACTAAAAACACACGTTCTTCAATGGCTGGCATTTAACAGTGACAAAAACGAAACAAACGAACAAAGAAACTAACGACACACACCAACGAAACTACCGACGCTGGCTGAGATAAACGAAACAGTGGAATGTTGGGAGAGTCCACTTGAAGGGAAGTTAACACATAACACAGGCAGGCGAACAATCATACGGCACGCACGGCTAACAATCATATGGCACTGCGGAGAGACTTTTTGAACACCCCGTACAAGAAGAACAAGGACTCCACAACAAATTTTTAGAGGTTGTTCAGGGATACTGCTGCACATCGTTACAGAGCAATAAGGTAATTGTGAGTTACTCGCTTTGTTACTGCAGTCGCCTTTGTTTGAACGAAATACCTTCACAATAGTTAACATTCATGCAGTATGTAGAAACCAAACTTATAAACACAAAACAGAGTCAGGTTACCTTCTATTACGAATGTGGGTGCACTGAGCGACTGTGATATGATTTATAAATGATAGAGTATAGCAATCAGTCGTCCTTTTTTTTGCCGGTTTTATTTGGCAAATCCAGATTTCGGCTAGTGCCTAGCCATTATCAATGCACTATTTTCAAGCCTCAATGCCTGTGAGTTCCCTGTTGTTCGGGTAGTATTCAAAGAATTGTGACTGACGCCAGAACAATAGCGAACTGACAAGTATTGAGACTAGAAAGTAGTGCATTGATAATGGCTAGGCACTAGCCGAAATCTGGCTATGCCAAATAAAACCTGCAAAAAAGGCTGACTGATTGCTGTGCTATATTGGACAGTGAAAACAACACAGAGTAACTTCAGAGCCCGCAGATGCGGAAGTATGGTCATGCTGTTGTCGTCGGTGACGGTACAGCTCCGCATGCCTCGTCTAGTGGCTAGCGTTGCTACCTCTGGATCACGGGGTCCCGGGATCGATTCCCGGTCGGGTCGGGGATTTTATCTTACCGGGGACTGGGTGTTTGTGTTGTCCTCATCATTTCATCATCATCCTCAACATTCATGACAGTGGCTAGATTGGTGCTGAAAAAAATTGGACTGTGAAAAAACTGGGACTTTGTACGGGCGCTGATGACCGCGCAGTTGAGCGCCCCACAAACCCAACATCATCATCATCATCATCATCATCAGTGTGCTTCGCTGTGTCGTTCCTTTATGGTATTTAGTGATTCCATACACGAGATGCGTATGGCTAATTGTCATCAGAAAACCTATGCGTAGTACTCCTTTTTATCACTGCTAACGCACAGCTAACACTACCGAAAAAATAAATCCTAGATAGAGCCAAGCAGTAATGAACGCAAACGCAGAGGGCATTACTGTTGTCATCAGCAGCTACCCTGAGCAAAGGAAAGCAATACACCCAGCACATACCTTAGGATTTGCATAATTGTCCTCTATTTTCAGTGCAATACACATAGAAAGGTTATTGAACAAGAAACTAAGGGGAAATGCAATAACTCTGTAAATAAATGACCGAGCGTATAACGTCCGAACTTCCATAATGTTACTCGAAAGACTACAGAGTTATCTTTAACAACGTAGTGACGCCGGAAGACTGTAGCGAATTGCAAGAAGATGTGCAGACGATCATCAATTTTCTCACCTCCAACGTCGACAATAATTTTTTATGCAAAACCATACTACATCTTCGTCGTCTGCAAAAATAGTTATTTTGAATGTAACACGCCAAAATATTTTTGATATTAAATTACTAATATTTGATTTGTTTCTTTTCTGTTTTCGGTTGAAGGCGATATTGTGCCGTCCAAAGGTTGCATAAATCCACCAGATTTGCTACGTGTGAGGCTATTTAATTGATATAAATGACTATACTTCCATACAAAGATGGATACTGTTAATTTATGGGCACCACAGTTAATGTCTGACATGTGCATGCAACTTGCGTGGTTGGATAATGAAGGCGAAGAATAACAGCCATCTGGCACTCGCATTTTCTTTGATATGGCTTGAGTGAAGCAACCACACCACAGACGGTTATTTCTGTTGGCAAATGTCACCGGATTTTCCTACATTAGTGTTGCTACATTCTCAAAGATGACTCTGTCGTCTGCGAGAGCAGCATTACGGAAGTTCTGACGTTATACACTCGATCATTTATATACAGAATTATTACATTTCCCTTTAGTTTCTTGCGCAATTAACTTTTTAAGTGTATTGCACTGAAAATAGCGCACAACAGTGCGTTTATAAAGTATCCAGCCGTTCCCCTGGTTTCTAAACCAATCTCACGCGATCCCGTCGCTTGGCCAGTACCGGTTAACACTCACAGAATATTGAGGTGATGAAGAAACGAAGGAAGAAAGTTCTCTGTCATCTTCCAGCAACGCATCAGGTCCTGACTACCGGTATTGAAAAAGACATTCATTTAGTGAACAACGCTGATGTTGTAACGTCGTACTGAACCTGGCACTAAGAAAGGTTCAAGTTGAACTGCACGATGTACGCCTTGAAGAATTTAATTTGCTTGCGTCCGGTATAATAACCTAATATCATCGTAACAGACAAATCAGAATGTAGCCAGAAAATAAAAACGTCCTTTTTGTGCCCTTGATTGACGGTGACAAAGTTATCATACCATCTCTGCACATGAAATTGCGCAACTAGTTTTCAGTGTTGAATCACGCGAAAGTGTGAGGTGTGTCCATAGGTCAACAAATAACGAAAGAAATTGCTGACACCCACTTCCTGGAGCCTTTGTATAATACTGAAAGAAATGTACGGATGGCGTTCAAATCATTTGTAGCTAATTTCCTTCGAAAGTATAAATCTGCTGACTACGTAAATGTTGTGAAGAAGTGCTTTACTGCGTACAAACAGCATGTCTCTAAAAATTCATCTCCTCGACTCACATCTTCTTCCCTGAAAACCTAGGTTCAGTCGTTGATGTACGTGGTGAGCGTTTTTGGCAGGAAATATCGGTGATAGGGAGTCGTGGTATCAGGTTCGTTGGAGCTCAGCGACGTTGACTGATTACTGCTGGCTGCTTCACCGTAGTTGGCGCAGAACTGGCAACTGACTCTGAACGTAGATATAAATGTGAATATTCAGTACAGAAAGGAGAGGAGATCAACTATTGTTCTGTTATAAAGCTGGCAAAAACTTGCTGGAAACGCTAAAAACTAAAGTTAACTCCTCCCGAACAGGCCATGAAGGCCCAACGGTACTGACCGACCACCGTGTCATCTTCAGCCCATAGGCGTCATTGGATGCGGATATATGGAGGGGGAAGGCATGTGGTCAGCACACCGCTCTCCCGGCCGTATGTCAGTTTCCGAGACCGGAGCCGCTACTTCACAATCAAGTAGCTCCTCAGGTTGCCTCGCAAGGGCTGAGTGCTGAGTGCACCCCGCTCGCCAACAGCGCTCGGCAGACTGGATGGTCACCCATCCAAGTGCTAGCCTAGCCCGACAGCGCTTAACTTCGATCTGACGGGAACCGGTGTTACCACTGCGGTAAGGCCATTGGCCACTGGAAACACTAACTACCTTAAAACATCTAGAAGTAACGAGGCGCAGCGCCCTAAACTCGAATGCAAACGTTGAACGAATGGTAGAAAAAGTAGATGCAAGGCTGATATTTAGTGAGAGAATCTTATGCAAATGCAATCCACCCACGAAGTAAGTTACTTACAAAACACTTGGTCGGCTGATACTTGAGTCTGTCTCATCAGTCCAGGGCCCTTATCATGTATAAATAGCAGAGAGAGAGAGAGAGAGACAGAGACAGTGAGAGAGAGAAACAACGAGGAACGACGCTTTCTGTCGCGGTATCGTTCAGTCAGTGTACGAGCATTACGGAGATGCTTGAACTCCATTGGCAGGCGCTACAAGAGAAGCACTGTGCAACATACAGTGCTTCAATACTGAAATTCCGAGAGAATACGTTCTGGGGAGAGACAGGCAAATTTCCTCCTACATGCACCTCGGTAAGTCATCACAACGAAAAGAGTAAGAGCAAAAATGCTAATATAGACGATCACAGAAAACCATTTTTCCAAGCGCTATTGTTCCCCAGCGCCATTCGCGAATGAGACATGGAATAGGGAGAAAGAAATACCCTCCGCCGCAGACCCTAAGGTGATGTAGATGCTATGTATCTGAAGGCGGCAGATAATTTTTAAATGACAGAACCGTCAGTCCATTGAACATAACATTAGTGCAAGATAAGGTGCCCTGAAACCAAGTATAATGCCATGTGATTACATAGGCACACAGTTGAAGGTTTTCTCGTCTCTGTGTAATTATTTCCACGAGTTTAATGTCAAATACACGAAAACGAGCTGTTCGAAACTAACTTACGAATAAGGTTCTAAACGACGAGCCGCGTGGGTTAACCGCGTGGGCTTAGGCGCGGCTCCCCCGTCGGAGGTTCGAGTCCACCCTAGGGGATGGGTGTGTGTGTTGTCCTTACCGTAAGTTAGTTTAAGTTACAATAGGTCGTGTGTAAGCTTAAGGACCTATGACCTCAGTAGTTTGGTCCCATGAGACCTTACCACAAATTTCAATTTTTCTAAGGTAGGGTGCATCGTGGCAGTAAGAGTGAACGTAATATTGAAGCGATCAGTTGCGTGTTGAAGCGGTCTTAAGGGTATAACTACATTTTAATGTTAGGTACAGTCTAATCGTTTTGCATTGACCAAAAGCATTTGATGGTTAGGAAAAAAGTTGATGAATGAAAGATATAGCAATTATAAAATTGACGGAGATGCCATGTCGTTTGAAGACGGCAATTATAAAAAGTAATGAGAACTGAAAGGAGAAATGAAGGTTAAGATTTAACGATCTACAAGGTCATTACGAAGATATATATATATTCATATAGTCGCATGGCTCTTTTCAAAAAGTAAAACATCACGGCTTAGCCGCAGATGAGTTGCCAAAACTGGAGAAAACCTAAACTTTGACCGAGCGAACTGGGATTCGAATATGAGGCTAGTGTTTAACATATTGCACTGCTGGCTCATTAAGCGGGCATTCTTCGATATAGGATTGTCTGCTTCACAAATCTTAGCCCGTACAGTCTCAATCTGGATGTTTGAATAATGCAGCGTTGTCCCCTCAGTTAAATAGAAATCACCATACCCGAATAAACTTTCCACTGAGGTATTTTTATACTGGATGGCAAACTTAAAATCGCCTCCAATAGAAATTTGTGCCTGGGGTTCCCTTCAGTAAAAACAACATAAACTGAATCCATCTGAAAAGAACGAAATTGTGAATCACAGTCCGCCCAGCGGCCTGCACATGGGAGAGGAACAAAAGACTCAATGAAATTGAAGAAAATATCATAGCACACGTAACACCAGGTAAACGGCAGTGAGATAATTGAGAACCAGAACGGGGACATTTACTACTTATTTTTCTAGTATGTAATTGTTTTAAGATCTGGACAAAATGGTTCAAATGGCTCTGAGGACTATGGGACTTAACATCTGAGGTCATCAGTCCCCTAGAACTTAGAACTATTGAAACCTAACCAACCTAA
The DNA here is from genome assembly GCF_021461395.2 of Schistocerca americana. NCBI lineage: Eukaryota > Metazoa > Arthropoda > Insecta > Orthoptera > Acrididae > Schistocerca > Schistocerca americana. Next base: position 279,375,480 of record NC_060126.1, on the reverse strand, counting down.
GGACATCACACACATCCATTCCCGAGGCAGGATTCGAACCTGCGACAGTAGCGGTCGAGTGGTTCCAGACTGAAGCGCCTAGAACCGCTCGGCCACCCCGGCCGGCAAGATCTGGACAATGTGGATAGAGTTACGAAATTAATGGATACACATGCAAAATTTCGTTGAAAGGAACTGGAAACTTGGGGAAGATAGGAGAACACAAGATACGTAAGGTACTGTAGACATGATTTACAGTTCTTCTTATTCACATCTATACAGCATCTCTTTCTTCAACAAAATCTTCCTACAGGAGAGTTACATCTGAAGATGATTGTTTATAAAACCGGAACTGGTTATGAGAAAGTTTATGAACTCGATGCAGAAGATCAACAAAATATTCATCTAATAGAAAAAATGATCGCGTTTTTCGTCTCACAAAAATATATTCGTAGGAGTTGGTGATATTGTAAATATGTTTCTTTCAAGTCTATTTAATTCTATACTATCTTGGTGACATCTTAGTAAGCAGTCCTGTTTAATGCCTTCACACGGGCACAGACATCACATATTTCTTCCGCGTACAGGGTTGACCTTTTTTTTTTAATAATCGAAAGCTGATTTAAGTAATTAAACACACTAATCGTTACTTCTTTTGCCACCAGTGCTTAACCACCACGAAGGCGCAGAATTCCCCATTAGAACTGTGTGAAAGGAGCCGGTAGGACGTGAACTCACCTGTTGCAACGCCGCCATGTTACCGTACGTATTGCGAGGAGCCACAAGATAAGAGTATGTACTGCGCCGTCAAGGACACGGCCCACCCTTCTTATAGTCTCGTACAAAACAGACGGGGAGGAGAGGGGTGAAAGCTCAAGCGTGCCGCAACCCCTTGCTTTCCCTCCCCTCAGTGATTAGTGGTAATACCCAGGCGTAACACAGGTGGAATGCACGCACACACACATACACACACACACACACACACACACAAAGAGAGAGAGAGAGAGCGTAAATTAAGATGTGCTTCGCCTGACGTGGATTGCCGGTTGAACACAAAAGAAAATAAAAGTGAAGTTTCCACCATCGTTTATCTACGCATTTTGCATCACAGTGTAAGAGGCAAGGATTCCACTTTATATTTAACCTGTTACTTACCGCAACGACCAAATGTAGCTGAAGTAGGCCGAGTGAAGCTTAACTGATGACAGAATGAAAAGACGAATCAAAATTTCCGCTATTGACATGCGACCGTATAACTGGTTACCATAGATGTTATAAATCACAATGACACTAAAACCTAATCAAGATGTTAAGGAAAAGAGTAATAACAAGTGACTCGATCATAAACCTTGTTGCTAAATTTAAATGCAATGCTAATAAAAGATAGACATATGGGACGGTCTAAAAAGCTAGCAAGTGTTTTGGTGGGTAACTTTTGCTGAGAAATAATTGTTAAGAAAAAAACTAGATACGTTGCTACGTCTCCGAATTAATTAGCACTGAGGTTAGCCAATCACGCAGTTAAGCGCGCAAATTCAAGGGCTCCCCCAGAGATGGTGTCGCCAAACTTATTCTTCATTTTGTTCCCAAAAACCGAATAAGAGGGCGATACAAAAATTGGACATGAGGTGGTAGTAAGGATCGAACCCAAGGCAAAGCCTGAGCAGAGTCGTGCGCTATCGTCTGCGCTATGAAAACAACAGTCTCTAATTGTATCTGACGGCCCGGTTTAATTTGCGCTCGCAACTGCCTGATAGGCTGACTAAAAAACGGCGCAACGTTTCGAAAGTTTCTTCTCAAAAATTGTTTCTCACCACAACCCACCCTGAAACACCATTATAAGCTTCTCAGACTGTTTCTGACCACCTTGCAGACTCCGTAACAACAAGCGTAAAGAAATTGCGAACAGTATTCCTTGCGACTCAAGACAAGTAAAAAAAAAAAAAAAAAAGACAACCTTCTTGTGCAAGTTCAAATAATCACCATTTTCTCTGTATGTTGCGGAGAGCACTGAATTTACCGAGTAATGCCTCCTTATATAATCAAGAACTGCATCGTATGGTACGCAGCTCTAGTCATTGTTTTATTTAGACTAATGATTTCGGCCAAAGTCATAACAGTTTTGGGTCATAAAATCTGTCCAAGTGCATATACCATAACTACAGTGGCTAATCACTCTGGAACGTCCTATTTTAGTGTAGTATGTATAAATAGAACGTTTCAGAACAATTCGTCATTGCAGTAATTGTGGTATACGCTAACAGATTGTATGATCCAAAACTGATCACAGTTGGACAGCAATTGGGAGTCTAAATAAAATAGCACCTGCAGCTGCATATTAGGTGATGCAGTCCGTAACATTTCTGAAATCTTTCCAGCACCGCTTAAACAAAATATTTCTACTGTAATTAAAATATTAATACGAAAAGATCTTTCTCCTGCCTGCTTCCATAGAAACACGTTCAGCATGTCAACACAAACTAAATATGTGATCCAAGAGAGAGAGATCGCGGATATAAAGTGCTTGAGACAGTTTGGTTTTACGGTCAGTTAAGGCGTAATAATAGCGTCTAGTAGGATAGAATCGTCTGTAACGTCTTTAATTCGAAGGTTTTGGTAAGTGAATGTCAAAATAGAGTAAAGGAATTCCGCAAATGTCCAGGAGATGTGCATGTTTGAGGCTCTTTCTTAATGACAGTGCTAATTTTCGAGATTGTCCGTGTAAAGAGACGGACAAATGGAGTGAAACGGATATCTCTGCGCCTCTCGATATACGGCCAGACGATGAAAGAAACCGAGGTCAAAAGAAGGAATTGTCAAAAAGCTAAACGAAGTTTAACTTATTAGCTAGTTAGTGAAAAGTGACAATGGAATAACTTACATTTACATTTGGAAATAGCAGCAAGGCATGAAGCTAGGCTTTTACTATGTGCTCTTTTTTTTTACGAAGCATGGTGCCAAATAATACAGAAACCTCAGAATAGTCACTTTCGCTGTTGGACTGTAGTAACAATCAATACTTAATTTTGTTATGTGTAGGTACAGCCAGTGTTTACATTAAATTTTAGCCAAGCCAATATCTGGCATGTTTAAATTTAATTTTATGTTGTGACATTTCTGAAGAAGGCTACATTATTATAGCCGAAACCTAGGTAAAGTTTCTTTGCTTATGCAACTGGAGGCCGAAATTTAATATAATTAAATTTTATAGTTGCTGTTTCTGCTGCACCATGCTAAAAATACAGCCGGTATATATGAAGAACTATACTATTCCTTGGCTTCCCATTCTCCAACGGCCATTGCCTGAAATGACGCAACACCTTATGACGCAAAAGACACTTTTATGTCGCCATCAAGCACCGAATTTGCAACAGGAAAGTCATAGTGCCAACCTCTGAAAAAAACGAAAACTTTCAAAACATTTGCTGATGTAGAGAAACAATAGTTATGGAAACACCAAGAGCCTTCATAGGCTTTCACATTAGGAAACTACGTCTGTTGCCAGCGAAAATGAATACAACGAACCACATACACAAACACACACACACACACACACACACACACACACACACACAACGCGCGCGCGCACGCACACGCACGCACACGCTCATACACAGTTAGGATTTGTGAGGGTGAGTGTATTTGCTAATTGCAATTTATTTCCATAGCTGAATTGTATGTATCACAGCAAGGCCGTAAAGTGACGCAGGTTTAAAATCCACACGCATGCCAGATGTAGGAGTCGAACTCGCGACAGGACCTAAAGTTCCGTTGACTACGGCTTCATAAGAGATAGGGCAGAAGTCGGGCTGAAGAAGAATTGACAAATAAATTGTCAGTGTACTTTTCAAATAAACCATTGCGGTATGTTGATCAACCTTTTGAAGGAAACGAAGGAAAATCCAAATCTGTATAGCAAGATCGGAATTTTAACAGTCAAATAATGAACACAAATCGCGAGAAATAATATAGAATTAACTCAGTCGTTTTTACTATTCGAGCAGTGGTGATTTCGTTGGAAAAGTGGTTATACAAGTCCTTCTTTCAGTTCTAGTGGAATTTAATACCGATATTTTCTAAGAGCACGAAGCATTCTTTTTCTCTCTAAATCTCTGAACACGTATTTTTACCGTCAACTAACGTACATGAGAATGAATAATCTTTCTAAGGAAATTTCTTATATAATTTATTACGAAGAGCAATAAAGGTCAAGTGAGAGTAGCACATGTTCATAGAGGTCCGAATATCATCACAACGATGAGACACATAGAGTTTGATGTTGAACAACTAGATACTACCTATTTTGTACTCTTAATTGATCTCAGAACAGAAAATAGAAGAGTGAAAAGTAAAAAACTTCGATCGTATGTTAATCTAACATTCTGTTTTCTCATATATTTTTATCCAGTAAATAAAAATGGGTATAGATTTACCATAGAGAAGAACACAGGACGAATCGCAAAGTATTTACACTTACTCTTGACAGCTGTTACGCTTCGAAACGTTAACTATATATGCTCGACAAACCATGTCATTTTTAATCAAATTATGCAAAGACTTTAATGTAAATTAAAGCGACCTTCTACATCATCAGTATGCAGCGAATGTAAGCTGCAACCGTCTTTCAATTCCGCCATATGTTTACTGCATGTTTACTGAGGTTTGAAATCAACGATTGAAGCTTTTGACTAAATAAAGACAGAGATCGCAGTACTCATGGTAACCTTTAATCAGACTCTCGATATTTTATAGTATGTAATGTACAATGTAAAAGATTTTTTTGAAATTTTTGTAGATCTATTTTTCCTTATGTTATTTAATTTTTATGCTTAGGAGTTAAAAATTTTCTTTTTTTAATATAAATATAATACATTATACGTAACTGAATAACCCTAAACGTGTTCAGCATTCTTTCCAGTGCAGTTTCTGAGCCGACCTGGATGAGCTGAAGTACCATAGATCCGGCACTATCCTCATCCACTCTCTAACACATTAAAATGTCGTCACATTCCTATATGCTTAAACGACTACAGATGACTTATGTGATGACAACATCAGGCAACACATGTTAACATGTAAATCTGCCGTTCGAAAAAACCCAAGTCAGGAATAAAACACACACAACCCAAGTACGCTTTCAGAACGCAATGGGATGTTTTCCCTGAAGTAACTCTATATCATCAGTCCTATAATTTCGCAAGTATACATACTAATACCTCTCAGTGAAGCAGTGTTATGCTTCCAGAATGTGCCTTACAGTATCCAACGGATTTTGCTCCGTTATGAAACTTCCTGTCAGATTAAAACCCGTAATCTTGCCCTTGGCGGGAAATACCATAACCGACTGAGCTGTTCAGTGCGATCCGAAAAATGGCCTGAAAACAGATATGCTTAGCGACTGAGGTATCAGTCTTCATTCACTCATGAGCCTGGATAGATCCGTTGATAAGGTCATTTCCTCCAAGAAGGCAGGTCCGGGTTCGTGTGTCAGTGCGGCACACATTTTTAGTCTGACAGTAAGTTTCAATGTGAAACTTACCTGAAGGGAGCGTGGTGTAAGTGTATGTACACAACATCCGGAGTCAAAGTTAATACAGTGTTTAAGAGTGGAAGTATCAAACGTTCTATCACTTTTTTCACAAAATGCCCCTTCAATGTTGTTGTGTTCTCGCTGTTCCGCTGAGGGTTCAAAAAAATGGTTCAAATGGCTCTGAGCACTATGGGACTCAACTGCTGAGGTCATTAGTCCCCTACAACTTAGAACTACTTAAACCTAACTAACCTTAGGACATCACACACATCCATGCCCGAGGCAGGATTCGAACCTGCGACCGTAGCGGTCTCGCAGATCCAGACTGCAGCGCCAGAACCGCGCGGCCACTTCGGCCGGCCCGCTGAGGGTCCGTAGACTTATTGCAAGTGTAAAATCACGTAAAATCACGGAGAAACTATTTATCACTAGATGGTTACTGGCCTCTGAGCGAAGCATTGCTTCTCTTCGGAGTCCCAAGTGTCATGATGTTCCATTTGTGTGGGATGGCGAAGAGATGACACGCAGGTTCTTGGTAAGTGGGCACAGCTTTTAGGGCTGCGACAGAGGTTTTGCAATTACAGAAAAACAGAGGTGGACACAACACTGTTGAGTCAACTAAACCTATAATCCTATTCGATGTAATTGCACTACATGCAACTTTCTTTGATTTTAAAGATACTGTCGAAACGTTGTTGTCAACACAGGCATGTAATATCTCCAAATGCATTTTGATCAAAGTGTCTCATACCCATCCATGCAGAATAGCTTTTAAAAGTTTTTAGTCTGAAGGATAGTAAGGTAAAAATATCAGACTAATGAAAAAAAGGGAAAAACATTCGCTCATATATGCCGTAACGTATTTTATATTAATTTGCAAAGCAGAAAGACCTGTTGAATATGTTATCATTTCTCCCTCAACAGCACAGAGAATGCTATAGTAAACTTCTCGGATCCCAAGAAGGGAGCTGTGTAAAATATTAGTCAATGCTGATCGATTTTTTTCTTCAATTTAATTTTGTTATATTCTTGTACAAAAATTTAAAAGGAGCGAGAAACTGTTTTCGTTGACTACAAATCTACCAGTTTAAACGTCACTGCTCTATTTCTGTGCTAATACTACCACAAATAAAACGTGGTACCTCAGTTTCAATGTCATTGAAACAAATACATTCTCACTGGCAGTTACAACGAAGTCACTTCCATTGCCTGGTGCGTACCTACTTTCCAATTGCTCTCACTATTTTTACAATGATGAAGTAGTAGCATAATTCTGTGGTATCAGAATAATGGTCTCAAGTTATGTACAAAAGGAGGTACAACCTTTTTTTTTTTTTTTTTTTGACGGTTTGAATTTGGCATTTTCAACGTTTAACATTTCGACTTTTAAACTGCTCTTTATCGATTCTTTCTTTTTACCTATAAATTTGACGACAAGTACATATTCTGACAAAAAGGTATCAGTCTGGCCTTGTCAGACAGTCGTGACACTTTAGGATTTACATTTCATTAACCAATAGTGTGAAGTACCATAGATCCGGCGCTATCCTCATCCACTCTCTAACACATTAAAATGTCGTCACATTTATTGTTACATGAATTTTATTAGTGAAAGGAAAACAGTTAACGAAAACAAGGCATAGGAGTTTCCAAAACATGAACAGAAAATGTAGCAAAACAAAGCGAAACGATATAACCTTTAAAGTTTGGTAATAAGACGTATTTGGGTAACGGGTGTTGTAATACGACAATATCGTTACTTGTATGGCCTTCAAGTGTTCTTACATTTCTGTTAATCTACCTTATGGCTAAACGGTGCTAAGATATTAATACTAGAGCAGCGGACAACATGTCCCACTCAACGTTTTATTGGAGCCGAGAAAGCGAGCAACGAAATCTGCGCGCGACAGCTGAAGAAGAAACTAGGAAAGTTGTAGAAGTATCGTATAAAGAAAAGACCCAACACTGGTAATTCAAGGTATAACAACACTAAAAGCTGTTAATTATTTTGATGCATTTCGTTTAATTTCATCCAGACGAATGGAGACAAAACTGTACGAAGGACACCTGTGGTTTCCTTGGGCTCAGTTTTCAACGATAGTGCATTCTTTTTCTTTCAGCAGACTACGATTCATTTAAGATTTTGTATTTGGGTAACTATTGAGATCATCCGTAGAATACACTTTAGAAGTTTCAGTAACTACCATGATGCAAACGAGATGTAGCGCAGTGGTTAAAACACTACACCCGCATTCCGAACGAGAAGTATTTCAGTCTTGAACAGACTATCACGACAAATGTCCCATAGATTCCGTAAATAGTCTTTGATAAATCCAGAGATAGTCCCTTTAAATGAATCATGAACAATTTTCGTACTTATCTAACCGCGGTGGCGTCTGTCTGTAATAAGTTCGACATCGATAACATAAATTTTAATGTACCCGACAGTTTCATTTTTCTCATGCAGTAACGTTCTTTTAACGAATGTTTAGGCTGTATTGTGGTTCTCTGAAGATAAAACAAAGTAACTAGAGTTACGCTTTTGACAACTTGATACATTAATAACATACGAAAGGCATAGTGGAATTTGGTCTTAACTTCAGTGGATAAGTACAAGCGAAGGCAGTAAAAACTGTGGTTCCTCATTTTACAAACGTTATTAGTTTCGTATCGAATTTCTCTCACTTTTTAAGTTGTTCTGTTAGCTGAACTTCTTTTACGTAGGTTATTACATCTCGCAGGCAATGAAATCAGTTGATACAGCGCAGTAGCTCATTGGGATGTAGATGGCACGCGATTTCATTCTAAATCAGTCAGGCTCTCGCACTGGAATTAGGCGAGAAATCACACAAAGTGTCAGTGAGATAGACGACACCAATTTGAACAAGCAGCTGTTCGAGAAGAGAGCCTGTATTTTCATTAAGTCGCCCTGTTACCACATCGTGTTACGGTGCACAACAGCTGCTTACGACCTACTCTCTCTCCTGTAACAGAAAAATCTTAGTCCCTTTTCCTGTTCTTGAAATCAAAAGATCTTTTGTTTCGTTTTACACCTTTTCTGTTTGAAACGAAGGAGAATATGTAAAAGATTTGCCTCTTAATGCAGCAGATGGATAAAGAGAGCAAAACAATATTCATTGGAATCGAGAAACTACAAATACAGTTTGACTTTTATAGCTTGAAACAACTCTTTTGTCCAGTAGTGACACAGTACCTTTTCACGGACGATGCTGGTTAAGGTGACTACGGAGGCGTGGAGCAGGTTTTTGCCGTGCTCTTGACACGAGGGCTGAATTGTAGCAACTGGGGTGCTCTGTCACTGTCGTTGTTGTCCAATTCTGCACGCTCACGTAACCACAGGCTCACAGCGTCGCCGATGTGGCTGGAAAATATCACTTTCTTCCCTTACGGTGACAGCACGGCGGAGTGTAAAGTAACTTTCACACCGGTTGCCAGAAAGTGAAATTACAGACGTCCCAAACATCGCCTCTGTTGTCGCAGAAATATTTTCCCGCTTACGCTATCTGATTGGTGAAATGTATTCCACCGAGAAGTGGCTAGAAGCACGTTAAGGGACAGTAGGTCACTGATGTTTCCACGCAGAGAGGCGTGGCGCGCCTGCGAAGGATAGAGATTAGCGTTCAGCGTATAGTCGATAACATCGTTATTAGACATGGATCACAAACTTGAATTGGGGAAATAGGAAAGAAAATCGGCCTCGTACTTTTCCAGCCAACCATCCCGAAAATCATCTTGATAAAGGTGGGGAAATTACTGTAAAATGGTCGGGTAGGGATCTGAACTGTCAGTCTCATGAATAGGAGTCCAATGTCCCACCATTGCTCCACTTCTCTCGCTACCAATACATTTTTGACTGTGCTTCCAAAACTTGCAGTAAACCTTGTACTTTGTTGTGCGTCGTCCCCCTATGTAGTTTCGCCAATGAAGCCCGCTGTTCAGAATTTTATGAACGAAATTTTCCAAAACAAATAGAACATAGTTAACAGGAATATCTTTCTAACTCACTTGCGCTCCGTGGATAAATATTTTGTGAATCGTACGGTTCCTTTCATTCTTTCCCGCCATATTCACTTCAAGAGATAAGTAATCAAGGATCGGCAAGGATGTTCATGAATGCTTAGTGTCAGTTCTAGAAGTGAGCACCACTTCTAGATATACTTAACATCCTCAAGAATCTGCGGAAGAATAAGAGCCATTAGTTTACTAAGGAAAGTGGCTTTTCGCAACAACATTCTTGAGTAAAATTCTTTCGTTCTCCTGCTGCGTTGGGTTTAAATTCTGAGTCAAATGTACGGGCACTCCACCGTTAGGAGCTGTCTCTTGTAATTGATACCCGGGCGGTCTTTCGTCGGATGCAGTGTTACTTGCTTATCCGGTATCTTAGATTCGGCATCATGAAAAAGACATTCATTAACCAATGCTATCGCAGGTTATGTCGATGTCTGCGGTGGAGTGTCTTAGCTCTCGGAAAAATAACACCTCAAAGCAATTCACCTGTAGCTCGTCAGTACGTCAGTACCGAGTGCCCGCTTCTATTTCTCATAATATAGCCGCTGTCCCGCATAAATTGTTTTTTTTTTTTTTTAATTTGTAAGTGGTTCCATCTACACCACTTAAGTACTTTCTTATTTCGTCTTTCGTCATGACCGGGAAAAAAGCCGAAATATAATTTTGTGTAGAATTAAGTAGTTACACTTTGCTTCAGTTTCTGAGTTACTGTACAAGGTATTTCACAATTCCTATAACAGGCTTCAAAACGTATTAGAAAAGAATTAGTACAAGTTTCGATGAGAAACCGATGTCCGTAACTGTACTGTTTAGCTGTAAAATACGTTTGAAGGTAGGATAACTTCCAAGTCTACCGCTTCAAAGTACGCAGACAAACTAAGAAGGGACGCCGTTGTCAGACCCTCTAGTAATAAAATATGACGTCACACACCAGTTTCCTCCGATTTCAACAACGGTTGCAAGAGTATACTATGTTTACAACTAGGAGGTTTCATTGTGGTGCTCTGCGATAGCACCGTACACTCGACTTTGAAAAAGAACGTCCTTTGTCACGCAGAAGAGAAACCATAGCCACTGCAACTCGAGAAGGTGGTATTTCGTTCACTAAACAACAGTGCTGAACTATATAGAACATCTTACTAAAGTCGAGAAACACAGCATCAACCTCGGAGCGTTTTTCTAAGACAAACGCAGTTCCCGTTGTTCAAAAGTAATGGCAACTGGTAAGCTTAGTAATATGTATTCTGAAACTCACAAAATATGAAATACTTCGTTTTTATTTATGGTAATTTTCCCAAGTGAGCCAGGGAAATCAGGTCTGAAGGATACGTCACATCTCATAAAGATATACGTCCTGACTTCATCCTTGTATCTTTCGCACAAGCATTCTGAAGACTCATAAAGGCCTCCAATAAAGAAACAGCCGTCATGTGAAACCAAGCACGCTTCCATTGTGTATGAGACTCGAAAAAGAGACAGATAACAGTGGTTTTACCTTTAAATTTTCTGTGGATTATCTTAGGTTCCAAAATGTAACTGAGTATCTCAGGCTCCACATCGCAACTCCATAATTAAAGTTGGTAGACGATACTTTTCTTGATTGAGCTAAGTATGATCATAATTTGAAATCAGTCCTCTTTTTCCTTATTCTTTCCTGGTTTTTTCTGAATCTCGTGCAATACGCTGCTTCGGTAGATTCCCATTGTCACGATAACTTCACTTTTTCGTTTTATACACTTCAAGGATTGTGCGTTTGCATATTCTTCACATCTCGTTGTGCCTTCTTACGTGGTCTCCCAACATTTTTCTACCGCCCTCGTTCATATTTTAGTATTTGTGGAGGTAATATATTATCATCTATTTGATCCGTATGAATTCCACATTCCTGTCTATAATGCTGATTTTGCTATAAATCAACCAAGAGCAGCCCATGTGTTATCAGTCTTCTGCCTAGTATAGTTAAATCATTCGCTTTCATTTCAGCTGCCTCTTTATTTTATGTCATTTCTTACTTTTTTTGGAGGGGACTAGTTTTTACCGCTATGTAGTAATTTAGGCACTTCGATTGTCTTATGGTATTTCAGTAATGCCTCTTTCCTGAACGTATTGTTTGGTGTTCCGCGTATTGCACAGAATAATACGTACATGTACTGAAAGTGATATCCTGGTTCTTTTACGTCGTAGAGTAATGTTGAAGACGACTTAGCCTTTATGGCAGGATTTAAGGAATATTTAGGAAATCTGATGGCAGCAATGAACCGCATGCTTAATCTATATACACACATCAAAAAAAGTTTTGCATCACACCGGTTCCCAGAACTCCTGAAGATAGACGTTGACTGTGGATATTATAGCACAGACACAGTCCCTTTGACTGTCCAGAGATGTCACTAAACCCGCCCGAAGATGTTAACTACCATGCACGAGCAGCACCAATTAGACGGATGGGTCCGACAGTCGATCAGTTGCAGTCATTCCACCAGGAAGGAGGTACACAGCTCGTGTTTTCTGTAGTTCAACCCTGCCTAGACGGTCAATACTGCGGTTCAATCGCGTCCGAATTGTTACTTCGTGCCAGGAAGGTCTCTCAACAAGGGAAGTGTCCAGGCGTCTCAGAGTGAACCAAGCGACATTGTTCGGACATGGAGGAGATACAGAGAGACAGGAGCTGTCGATGATATGCCTCACTCAGGCCACCCAAAGGGTACTACTGCAATGGATGACCGCTACCTACAAATTATGGCTCGGAGAAACCCTGACAGTAACGCCATCATGTTGAATAATGCTTTTCTTGCAGCCACAGGACGTCGTGTTACGACTCAAACTGTGCGCAATAGGCTGCAAGATGCGCAACTTCACTCCCAACGTCCATGGCGCAATCCATCCTTACAGCCACGACACCATACAGCGCGGTACAGATGGGTTCAACAACATGCTTAATGAAGAACATGCTTAATGGACAGCTCAGGATTGGCATCAAGTTCTCTTCACCAATATGTCGCATATGCCTTTAACCAGACAATCGTCGGAGACGTGTTTGGAGGCAACCAGGTCAGGCAGAACGCCCTGGACACACTGTGCAACGAGTGAAGCAAGGTGGAGGCTCCCTGCTGTTTTGGGGTGGCATTATGTGGGGCCGACGTACGCCGCTGGTGATCATGGAAGGCGTCGTAACGGCTGTTCGTTACGAGAATGCCATCCTCCGACCGATAATGCAACCATATCGGCAGCATATTCGTCTTCATGGACGACAATTCGCACCTCCATCGCGCACATCCTGTGAATGACTTCCTTCAGGATAACGACATCGCTCGACTAGAGTGGCCAGCATGTTCTCCAGACATGAACCTCATTGAACATGCCTGAGATAGATTGAAAAGGGCTATTTATGGACGACGGGACCCACTCTGAAGGATCTACGCCGAATAGCCGTTGAGGAGTGGGACAATTTGGACCAACAGTGCCTTGATGAACTTGTGGATAGTTTGCTACGACGAATACAGGGATGCATCAATGCAAGTGGACATGCTTCTGGGTATTAGAGGTACCAATGTTGCAGCAAGCTGGACCACCACCCGTGATGGTCTCGCTGTATGGTGGTATAACATGCAATGTGGGGTTATCATGAGCAATAAAATGGGCAGAAATGATGTTTATGTTGATCTCTATTTCAATTTTCAGCGCAGGTTCCGGAACTCTCGGAACCGAGGAGATAGAAAACTTTTTTTGATGTGTGTACGCATAAGAGGCAATGTCCTGACTGACTCATTATCGCCCAGGCAAAAGCGCTAAAGATAGAAACCTCAGATTTCGAAATGGTGTTGACCTTATACCACAGGCGTACTTAGAAAGAATTTTTCGAAATTCCACTCATAAGAGGGTGTAACTGGGTTAGAACGTTTTTTTAACAAATATGAAGATGTTAAGACAATTTTGAAGCCAGAACTACGAAATTTGGTATTTGGTTTCTAGGTAGCAAATAAAGTAATATGCGTGTCAGCCTTTTTCGAAATTAAACCTCTAAGGAGGTGAAATAGGGGGTGAAAATTTTTATGAACGTATTTTACTGTGAATGCAAATGCACTGTGAATGTAAATCTGTGGATATTTGTATTTGGCTTCTCGGTTGGAAACAAAAAAAATATTTGATTCACTGTTTGTACAAATTCAACCCCTAAGGTCCTGACTGATTTACTGAGACGTCATATTCAGCGACAGCGATATCCGCTGAGGATAGAAACTTGAAATTTGGAGAGGGTGCTGATCTTACACAGTAGGCATCGTTTAAGAAGGGATCGATCGACAGTCCAATCCTAAGGGGGTGAAATACGTGATGAAAGGCTTTTTGAAAATATGTCACTGTTGACGCTCTTTTGAAGCTAGATCTACGGAAATCGGTATTTGATTTCTCAGTCAGAATTAAAAACTACGTGAGTAATTTATCATGTCAGGTGTTCACAGTCATGGAAAATTCTTTTAGAAGGACATCATGTCCGCTGTTGATTGTCAGCACGGAATACGATCTGCTTAAAGAAAACCCTGTTTCAGTAATTTTGGAATTTCAGGAACTAATATGGTAAAATAATGGGTGAAAGCTTTTTGAAAATAAGTCTTTACTACAGAACTACTAAACCATTGTATAATTTTGCTTCTACTATATGAAAATTGCTATTTGACTTCTAGAATAGAAATTAAAAATCCGTTTTTCAGTGTTTTTGGAAAGTGGGGATGAAAATTTTTAAGAAAATATTTCGTTGTAGTAAAACTTTTTTAAAATCTAAATTTATGGAAGTTGATGTCTGACTTCTCGGTTAGATATAAAGACATATGTGTTTGGGGATGATGGTTAGTATGGAAATATAACCTCTATAACTCCAAAGGCATCATTAACAAAAACCTCGAAGTCCAGTTACCAGATGCTTTGGGTAAGAAATATTTTCGGTAAATATCATGGGTGTTGTGTTGTCCTCATCATCATTTCATCCTCGTCACCGGCATGCAAGTCGCCCAATGTGACGTCGACTGACATAAGACTTGCACCTGGCGGCCGAACTTCCCCGGATGAGGTGTCCTGGCCAACAATGCCACACGCTCATTTCCATCTCTTGAGGATAAACAGACCAATAGGTGAAGGTGATAAAGAGTGATAGAAAGTGGAATAACATTTAATACCAAAATTTGGAACGGCACAGTAATCAAAGAATATTACAGTAATGAGGTAATGGTAGATATCAGAAACAAGTTTTCACAAGCTAAGACTCTATTTACATAAAACAGCTCTGCTGTGGTCAGATATTGTTACGGAAATTAAGAAGAAGTTTCTGATAGCTTACATGTGGATTATCTCATTGTATGGTAGTGGAAAATATGTCACTGGAAATCCAGAGAGAAAAAAACTGGAAGTATTTGAAACGTGATGCTATAAATGAGTGTTAACAGTTCAGTGGACAGATAAAGTACGACATGAAGAAGTATTTAAAAAGTTGGATAGAAGTATATGGAAACCTCTTTATCATGAGAAGGGCCACATTGGTGTGGCATCCAGGAGCCGTTAACATGATAATAGAAGAAGCAGTAGATGAGAAAAGAAGTAGGAGCATACTAAGACAGATGTAGATGTAGAGGGATGTAGAGTTACGTAGAGATGGAAATATTAGCACAAGGCAGGAAAATACGGGGGGATGTGGGGATGTTATATTCAGTTTATTCACGTATAATATTAGTCGACCACTTGTGAAAAGCAACCTTATTATTATATTTCTCTTTAAAAACCACTACTTTTTTCACGAGTTTTAATTTTCTCGTATTATATTTCTTACGTACTTGGTTCAATTGGTGGAGCACCTTGTGATTAAGCAAGTGTCTATGGTACGTTAAAATTACATAAACTGGGAATATCGATACAGTTTTTATATAAAGACGAAAGTTGAAAACTTGCTTCGGACCTTGACATGTTGTAAGAGCCCAGACTTGTGTGTAACAAATTTATTTTTGTTGTATTTTCATACAGGCTTCTGACTGTGCAGTAATGTGTTCTAGAAAGCCAGTTTCAGTCAACATAGAAAACAGCTTCTTCCTGTCCAGATGGTTAGTTTCGTATTCGATGGATCATCTGTACGGTTAATCGTAACGATGTGGAGTGAGTCATTTAATTTTCAAATTACACATTCTTATGAAAGTATGGCTGACCATTTATGAAAGTGTACTCTTTTTAAAATAGTAATTACAGATTTTGGTTAGTTGTTCCCATCCACAACCTTTTACGCACTACAAAAACAGATGAAGTTGTTAAAGAGAAACTTTTTCAATTTGTTTTCAAATTTAACTTTGCTATCTCTCAAACATTTCGCCTCACTTTGGAAGAGGTAAAAAATTTTGGTGGCAATATTGTGCACTCCTTTTTGTGCTAAAGCCAACCCTAATGCGCAGTAACGAGTGTCACTTTTTCTGCTGGTATTGTGATTGTTTACATCATTGTTTCTTTTGAACTATAATGGATTGTTTGAACGTTCTACGAGAGAATAAACAAGCTGTGAACCAGTAGTCAAAATGCCTAACTCCTTAAACAGACGTCTAAAAGATGACCGTACATGAGCAGCATCCATTTTTATACCACGTTTTAGTATAATTAAGACTTTCTTTCTTAAAGTAGAGTTACCCCAGAACATTATCCCATACGAAATTACTGTATAACAAAACTGAAAACGTCAAGTTCTTGATTTGACTCTCCTCAAGATTTGCAATGAGTCGAAATGCAACTATTGCTGAACTAACTTTTTTGTTGTTCTAAGAGCTCCATTTCTTGTTTTATGGACGCCTATTTCTTTGAAGTTTCGATCTAGTTATTTCTTTGCCACGTATTGCCCTTTAGAGCTCCAGAACTGAAGACGTTGATACTTCTTGAAATTTAGGGTGAGACCATTCGCAGCAAACCATTCAGTAATAGTTTTAAGAACATTATTAATAGTTTTAAGAACATTATTTAACTTTTATTCTGTTGTTGTATATACATTTGGACTGATAAGAACTGGTTCTGTATTTTGCTCTGTAGTTAACTGTAGGTCGTTTACATATACGATAAAGAATAGTGGACCTAAGCTTGAGCCTTGTTGAACTCCGTACACGATTTCCCGCTAGCCAAAGGAATCAAAAATCTTTTCTACTTCAGTAAAGACAACAATATCGTCGCCTTTCCACAAACGCGCGGCTGCAGTTATATTATCGGGTGAAAAAGGGCATACATTTTATATTTTCTTGTTAGAGAAACTAACTTTTGCTTTTAGTTTTTTTTTTGTGTACTTCAATAGAATCTCTTATTGCGCACGTGAAGTACAATGATTAAAATCCACAAATTGAGTATTATTTTGACACTATGTACGGCGATAAATGTCTAACACGCTTTCGTGAACGAGCTTCAATAATATCAACATGGCGATGGGGCACAATGGCCCACTTAAATAGGGACCCGTTGGTACACGTGGCCAACCTGCCCCCACTTTTTTTTTCAGTAAATACTCCTATTAACTTTCATAGGTGCAGCGTACACAAAGTGTAGGTCGCATCAAACACAGTTTTTAAGTAAGAAAATTGTGTCCAGCACTGGATTTTAACCTGGTTATGTCTATGCAATGTTTTCTTTTTCCAAAAGCAACAGCTTGTGTTCAGGTATTAAACTGAAGCGACTGTAATATAAACTCGAAATTATTATTTACGGGACAGTGCAGGGTGTATATACGGTTCAGTCGCATTAATGTGATAACCGCCTACGTCGACGAAAAATAAGCATTCACGTATTGTAGATGGTTGCACTATGAGTGGAAGGTACATAAGGTGTGTGCGGGGGACAAGGAAGGCAGTACAGCTATTGTAATGCGCAGACGAAGCAGTTTATCTGATGTTCAAAAGGGCATGATCATTCGCTTTCGTACCAAGAATGGAAGCATTTCCGAAACCGCGAGGTTTGTAATTTGTTCGCGTGCCGCCGCGGTTGAAGTATACCGTGCATGGCAAGGAGCTATCCAAACCCTGCGCTGAGGCAACCATGGCGCTCAAATGGTTCAAATGGCTCCGAGCACTGTTGGACTTAACATCTGATGTCATCAGTCCCCTAGCCTTAGAACTAACCTAAATACATCACACACAACCATGCCCGAGATAGGATTCGAATCTGCGACCGTAGCAGCAGCGCGGTTCCGGACTGAAGCGCCTAGAACCGCTCGGCAACAGCGGCCGGCTAACCATGGTCCATCACAGGCCATAGATGTCACTCAGCTCGAAGTGTAGGTTTATGGTTCGAACAGGACCAGGACGAATTAGCCGTGCTCCACTGACCACCAAACTCCTCGGATCTAAACCCAATCGATGATCTCTGAGACCACGTCGATCGGACTGTTCGCGCCAGGCATCATCAACCTTGAAACCTGGTACAGCAGGCCAAGCACTGGTGTAGGAATGGCTCGTCATCCTTGTCTGTACCTTCCAGAGCTCCATGGACTCTCTTCCTGCTCGTCTTGCAGTGGTTCGTGATATAAAAAGTGTTTGTTTAGACATTTGCAAGGTTTTCACATTAATGCACTTCCGAGGAGCTTTTGGATGCAATTTTATTATCAGGACAGAGTTGCTGAAGGCAGCCTGAAAGTTGATTAAAGGCATGTTGTTACGTTATCATTTGTAATTTCAAGAAAACTGCTTGTAAAGCATGATGTGATTGTTTCTCTTATTTGTGGTGACACCTGAAATTACATGTTTTAATTGGCTTTGGCACTTGATAATTATTGTGTGAAATTATTTTTTAATAAATAATATAAAAGATAACATGTAATCAACCCAGTCCTTCCACCCGTATGTTGCCCTGTTACAAATACAAATATGAAAGCGCATATTTAATAACAGTTAAATACACCTTCATGGAAATTCGACCAGCGAGAGAAACAAGATTGTAGGTGACGAGATTGTAATCAATAATAAAATAATAAATAAACACGCGTAGAAGTTTGTCCACTATCTTGGTTGCCAAATGAACGCCTTTATCAAGGCTGAATCTGGTGTTACTTGGTATTAGCCCTCGTGGGAGGGTAGAGAGGGAAGGGGGGAGCAATTTTTGATTATACGTTCTTTGAATTATTTTCTTCCTGGATAGCATCCATCTCACGTTAGGTGAGGAGAAGCCTACGTCAAAGTGGCGTAATACTACTTCATCCTGACGTAAATAAATCTAAATCGACTTCATGAGTACGTATATCGATCTTTTCAGTTTAACCAACGAGTTTGCACGGTAACGTGAAAGATGAATGTAAATATATGTGTAGAAACGAAGTTAGAGCAGTTGTGTGATATGTTCAGCCTAGCTGAATTAATTATGAATCTGGAATCGTAACAATTCTGATGTTATTGTGTGTTTCTTGAACATAATGAAAGTCTGAACTAAGGAACCATAACGAAAGTAAAAAGAAAAAAAAAACGCTTGCAGTTCTTTTTAAAATCCGACGAATCGTCCATAAATCACGTGGACGGAAACATGAAATAATTAATTATTAAGATGTAATCCAAAGAATTTGGGATTATATTGGGTATTTCATGAACATAACGAAAGTCAAGGAATGCTTGTAGTCATTTTTTAAAAAATCCATGAATCGTGCTTGATTGTGTCGACAGAAACGTGAAATAATTTATCATTAAGGTCTAATCCCAAGAATGTGGGATGTTATTCTGTGTTTCATGAACATAACGAATATCTGAACCAAGGAACCATAATCACAACAAAAGTCAAAAAAGCGAGTAGTCATTTTTTTAAAAGTTCTATTAATTGAGCATAAATCATGTGGATGGAAACGTGAAATAGGGAGAAATGAAAGCGTTTCGTATTGTTATAAAAACTAATGGATTGTACATAATTCTTTTGGGCAAAATCGTTAAGCCTAGAAATTAATGTGGTTCCAAAGATAATTCCGAATGTTGCTCAAATTTTAATTTTGCCTTCATGCTGTAGATCAGCACAGAAAATTTTGCTCTTCATAAATAAATTATTGCTGATGATTATAATGTATAATATAACCTGTTTATAACACATGTCATTTTTATTTATACGCTGTATACTGTGAAAGAAACGATGATATTACATCTATAATTGTTACTCACATTTTAATATCTAAGCAGTTTCAACTATTAAAAAAAAGTAAGTTTCCTACTAGTTGCCAAAAGATGTTGAACACTGACTGTCACAATGGGTGAGCTGCTTGACAAAATACCTCAACAGCCCACAGTTTTTAGCAGCACTAAGTGATGTTTCATATGCGATGGTGGAATACTGTGTTTGTTTATTCTCTCAATAGACATGGTATAAAGTTTGGGGGTGTTTAGCATTATTACTATAGCTATTTACATATTGCCTAAGACTCATACAAAAAGTAGCTGAAAATGGCGGCAGCACGCAATGCTTTCAGTTGCTAAAAATGCTGGTAAACGTGACTTGCATGTCATTGTTTTTTCACGGTATACAACGTATAAAGAAAAATAATGACATGTACTATAAACGGGTTATATTATACATTATAATCATCAGCAATAATTTATTTATGAAGAGCAAAAGTTTCTGTGCTGATCCACAGCATGAAGGCAATATTAAAATTTCATCAACATTCGAATTTATCTTCGGAACCATATTAATTTCTCGGCTTAACGTTTTTGCCCAGAAGAATTATGTACAATCCATTAGCTTTTATAAAAATACGAAACAGTTTAACTTCTCTCTATTTCACGTTTCTATCCACATGATTTATGCACAATTACTTGCATTTTCTTAAAAATGACTAGACGCTATTTTTGACTTTCGTTATTGTTATGGTTCCTTAGTTCGAACATTCATTACATCAAGAAACACACAATAACATCCAAACTTGTTGATATTACAGCTTAATAAGTAATTCAGCTGGGATGAGCTTACCACACAACTGCTGTCGCTTCGTTTGTACACGTCTATTTACATCTAGCTTTCACGTTATCGGTGCAACCTCTGGGGTACAACTGCAAATATCGATACATGTACTCATGAAGTCAATTTAGGTTATTTACGTCACGATGACGTAGCGTTATATCACTATGACATAGGGTTCTCCTCACCTAGAATGAGATGTATGCTACCCTTTCTTCTTTCAGGTCCTTGCAGTCTGTGAAGGTAATGCGCATTGGGCGCGAAATATGGACTTAAATACAGAGAACCTTCGCCAGCAGTTAAACAGCACGAAGCATCTATAATTACTAAGAGTGACGCAAAACCTAAGTAGTAGCGGTACTACGAAATGTTGGTATTCTCTTTCGTTTTGACGTGCTACAGCATGAAAACAGCAGCTCCGTGAATTGAGCCAGTCGCGCTAGGTATTTCGTCAGACGCCTTCTTGTGACAGCGACAAAGTACCCCAATCAGTGAAGATCGCTGGTCAAGGTTCGAGCGGTGTTTCATCAGCCGGCAATGCAGTCGTCGGTGTTTGCTTTGCTGTGCGCTCTGAACGAGGTTCTCCATTCAGGAAATACTGCTACACGGCTCCCATTGTATTCACTTTCACTCTCCTGAACCAGAAGGTTGGTAACAGGGAGGTACATATATTTATTTACACAGAATCCAATACGTGGAAGAAAAGATTAACATTCCCGTACTAGATGTTCATCAGCATACAGACGGGTAACGACACCAGAGTGTCCATGAAAGCGGTATGCAAGTTAAGTAGCGTATTCCTTTAAAAATTACTGAATTTTATTCTGCACAAAAATACTTTCTTATAATTACACAATATATTTCGAACTAACAAAGAGACCGAGCCTACTTGTCATCACCGATTTCGTGCTTGTTTATGGTGTATGCAGGGCTTTGCCAGAAATGAAAGTGAATAGTAGTTCCAGATGGACGAGGTTTTAGAAGAAAATAACATTTTTGTTGTGGGTCGGTTGTGGCAACTACTGATGCTCGGTTAGTTTTCATACAACTGGTGGCGCAGTGGAAAGAGTAGAGAACGGTTTTCCCAAGATCGTTTGTTCGACTCCATCCAGAAACTTCTTTGTTTTAACTTTTTTCGATACTCATAAAGTGGATAAATTTACATAATTTTCAATATATTCCGTTTATTAATATTTTCATAAAAGATATGGAAAAGAAAGGCAAAGAAAGTTTGAAATTTCAAACAAATTTTCGGGAAATGATTGTAATTTATTTGCAATCTGAAATTTTCCTTTGCCTTTCTTTTTTACGTATTACAAATGTATTGACAAAAAATATCACAATACCAAGAAGGAGTGGTGCTACATCAACGAAGTTTGTAGGCGTGTTTCTATATATGAAAAACGATATCTATTCAGATTTCGTGGCAGACGCGTAATAGTGCTGCAACTAGTGCCAGTTTGGGAATGCAAGTCAGGTTTGCTTTAAATACGCGTTGTCATGGTCGTGAGCTTTAGTTGCCTTTGGGATAGAAATAGAGAGTTGATGATGGTCATGAATGCCTTTAAGGTGACCAACACGTCGTTATCAACACCTCACTTGGTTTAAACGAGGTCGTGTAATAGGGCTACGAGAATTTGCAAGTTCCTTATGCGACGCTGCAGAAAGACTAGGCAGGAATGTAACCACCGTGCATCATTGCTAGCAGCGATTGTCACGAGATTCTACGGCCGGAAGGTAACCTGACTTCGGACAGCCTCGTAGCAATACCGACAGAAGATCAACGTGCTTGGGGTGTTACTCTGGCGCATCGTTCTGCATCTATAGCAGCAATCTCAGCAGCAGTTGGCACTACGGAGATACAATGATCTATTATAAATCCGTTTCTTCAAGTACACCTCCGAGCAAGGCGCCCCGTAGCATTCACTCCACTGACTCCAACCCACCGCCATTTGCGACTCTAGTGGTGTCAGGCGAGAGATGATTGGAGGGCGAGGTGGCGGTCTGTTGTCTTTTCTGATGAATGCTGGTTCTGCCTCGGTGCCAGTGATGACCATGTGATGATTAGAAGGAGGTCAGTTAGGGACCTGCAACCAGACTGTCCCTGTGCTAGACAGACTGGACCTACATCTGTAGTTATTGCCTGGGGTGCGATTTCGTATGACAGCAGGTACACTCTCGTCGTTATCCTACGTACCCTGACTGCAAATTTGTGCGTCAGTCTGGTGAATCAACCTGTTGCTATACCATTCAAGAACAACATTCCAGAAGGGTGCTTTCCAACGGGATAACGCTCGCCCACATACCGCTTTTGTAATTTAGCATGCTCTGCAGAATGTCGACATGTTGCTTTGGCCTGCTCAATCAGCTGATCTGTCTCCTATCGAGCACATGTGGGGCATCATTGGACGACAACTGTAGCGTCAGCAACAAACAGCATTAACCGTCCCAGTATTTACCGACCATGTGCAATAGGCGTGGAACTCCATCCTCACAAACGGACATCCGGAACCTGTACAGCACAGTGCGTGCACGTTTCTGCACTAACATTCAACAAAAAAAAAAATGGCTGAGCACTATGGTACTTAACATCGGAGCCGGCCGGTGTGGCCGTGCGGTTATAGGCGCTACAGTCTGGAACCGCGTGACCGCTTCGGTCGCAGGTTCGAATCCTGCCTCGGGCATGGATGTGTGTGATGTCCTTAGGTTGGTTAAGTTTAAGTAGTTCTAAGTTCTAGGGGACTGATGACCACAGTAGTTAAGTCCCATAGTGCTCAGAGCCATTTGAACCATTTTGAACTTAACATCGGAGGTCATCAGTCCCTACCTAACCTAAGAACATCACACACATCTATGCCAGAGACAGGATTCGAACCTGCGACCGTAGCAGTCGCGCGGTTCCGGACTGAAGCGCCTAGAACCGCTCGGCCACCGCGGCCGGCTTACATTCAATATTCTGACGGTTATTAATGTACCAGTATATCACATTTGCAATGGCCTATCTCGCACTTACATTAACCTTTGATCTCGCAATGTTAATCGCTTAAATATGTTATCTATACGAATGTATTCCCGAATTTTCATTACTCTACATGAATTATTTTTTGGTTACAATTTTTTTCCGTCGATGTAAATACCAATAAACGTAATTTACCCAGTATTATTTACGTTCATTCTCTGTGTAAGGGATATAAAAATTCAAAATAAAATAAGTTTCGTTATAAGGACTCCATCCTACGACCTTTGAATTACCGTTCTGTACTCTTTCCGTCGTACCAATCACTGTCTGTAATCTACACTAACATAGACGGCTCATGCTTCCCCCGACCTGCGCCTTCGGGAGGGCGACCGTTAATATCCGCGTCCAGCCATCCTGATTTAGGTTTACTGTGATTTCCCTAAATCGCTTCAGGCAAATGCCGGGATGGTTGCTTTGAAAGAGCACTGCCGTTTTCATTCCCCACCCTTGGGACCAATGACATAATTGCTTGGTCCCCTTCCCCCAAACCAACCAACCAACCAATCTTACTTGGCACGAACAGTAAATACGTTATCCGGAGTGGATAATAGAACACTACAGCAGTGACCCGTGATGCTCCGCAAGTACTGACCACAACCAGTTTATATTAACTTTTCGGCTATTATGAAACTCATCTACGAAAGGTGGATATCTAGACTTTTTACATAAAATATTTAGTAGAATTAGCTTGCTCTCGGTGTTCACATTTTCTTCTTTCTTAATGCATTCCGGTGAAGAAAAAATCAAAGGATAATTTAGTTAGCATTTACTAACGATTCTGCTAGAACGGTGCAAGTTCGTTTTTATCCTACATGTTATATGAGTACCCAGCGTTGCCTGGGTGCGTGTTGATTTCAGTTTTATTTACCAACCTCCTCCTTTGCCTCTCTCTGTGCCGTGCAATGATGTAATTTTATTGGCACATTTAGCGGCGTATGCGGATACTGCGTGATAAATGTGTTGCGAATAGAGTTAGTATCAAACAAACATCACGCACAACAGGGCAGTTTTTCACGCAACTCAGTGTTTATGACGTCATGTCTCCTCAACTGTGCGTCACACAATGATGTGATGATTTTACACGTATTCGTATACTCAGTGTTATATGTGAATATCGTCTCCAAAATGTGTTGTGAATACACTTGGTGATAAATAAGTAATAAATTAAAATGTCGTGCCCGATGCGACAGTTTTACTGCAGTAACAGCGAAAATGTAGTAAGCAATATTTTTTTCCCTTTCAACATTTTGTAGGGGCTGTCAACGGGAAAAATTTTCTTAAAGCTCTGAAATTACGTGTACAGTTTTTCGCGAGTCACAAAATGCTCTCGTTTTCAAATACTTTATAGTGCTCATAGTAGCCATGTATTGTACAACATGAACGTTATGCAATAAATAGTATTGCAGTACGGATTAAATAACTGAAGATTGTATAAGCACTATATACATTACGCATATGAATCACGAAAAACATTTTCACAAATATGATAAAGTTCAAATGTTGAAGGGTAAATAGCTTTTTCTAAAAGTAAATATTTTTCCCTAATTCACGTAACATTTTCAATTCAGTAAGTATCTTGTGCTGCACGGTCTCTACAGCAGTTTGTGTTCATTCTCATGGTTCAAGCTATCGCCTTACCAAATTTAATCGAAAGAGCTTTCGCAGGATAGTCATAATAAATTCAAACGTTAATTTGATAGGCCTATTCAGTGGTGTACGTGGATACTGTCAGCAAAATTCGTCGCGAATACAGTTTCATAAGGGTTTGAAACTATACGTAAATTTTGCAGCAAGCAGCTCTCGTCTGTTATTCGAAAATAATGGGTGAATGAAGTTTCGGATTTCGTGCGTTGTGAGTAACACTTAGTTTTCACCCCCAGCCCCGCCTCTTTGATAAGCACGTGGATCTTACAACCACAGTGAGTCTTCCCGCGCAGTAAGCGATATGTGTACCAAGTTTGGTTAAAATCGATTCAGTGATTTAGGAGGAGATGAGCAACACAGATACATATATATGTACATCAGTTCATGTAATACGTACGGATTCCTCGTAGAACTGCTACCAAAGTTGCCGGCCGCAGTGGCCGAGCGGTTCTATGTGCTTCAGTCTGGAACAGCGCGACCGCAGGTTCGAATCCAGCCTCGGGCCTGCCTTAGGTTAGTCAGGTTTAAGTAGTTCTACGTTCTAGGAGGCTGATGACGTTAGATGTTAAGTCCCATAGTGCTTAGAGCCATATGATACCAAAGTTCATACTGCAGAACATTCACGCTATGACAATCAAAAAAATCACCGCTGCTTCACCTAGCTCCTTCTCTGGGTACAGTGGTGTTGAAAGAGTAGTAATAAACACTCATATCCAAGTGTGACCGCTAATCCAGATTGTTGTGTGGTGACAAACGTCGTGGGATACCTCCTAATATCGTGTCGGAACTCATTCTACCCGGCGTAGTGCAGCGGCTCTACTTGCCATGGACTCAACGAGTCGTTGGAAGCCACTGCAGAAATACTGAGCCATCTGACTCCATAGCTGTCCATAATTGCGAAAGTGTTGTCGGTGCAGGATTTTCTGCGTAAAGTGAACTCTCAAGTCCCATAAATTTTCAATGGCATTCATTTCGAGAGGTCTGTGTGGCCAAATCCTTAGCTCGAATCGTCCAGAATGTTCTCCAAACCAGTCGCGAACAACTGTGCCCTCATGACATGGCGCATTGTCATCCCTGGAAATTCCATAGTTGCTTTGGCCCATTTCGACCATGAATGGCTGCAAGTGGTCTCCAAGTAGCCGAACATAACCATTTCGATTCAGTTGGACCAGATGACCCAGCTGAATCCACGTGAACACCATTATGGAGCCGCCACCAGCTTGCAAAGTACCTTGTTGATAATTTCTGTCCATGGCTTCGTGGGGTCTGCACGACACTCGAAACCTGCCTATGAGCTCTTACCAACTAAAATCGGGAATCATCTGACCAGGTCACGGTTTTACAGTCGTCTAGGTATCAACCGATATAACCGCAATCCCATGAGAGAAGCTGATAGCGATGTCGTGCTGGTAGCAAAGAGACAAGCGTCGGCCGTCTGCATCCATAGCGCTTTAGCTCCAAGTCACCCCGCACTGTCCTACCATATACGTTTGTCGTACGTCCCACACTGATTTCTGTGGTACTTATCTGTTAGCACTGACAACCCTACTCAAACGCACTGCTCTCGGTAGTTAAGGAATGAAGGAAGATGGGTTTAACGTCCCGTCAACATCATGGGTCATAAGAAACGGAGCACAAGCTCCCTGACAAGCATAGGGAAGGAAATAGGCCGTGCCATTTCAAGGGAGCCATCCTCTCATTTGCCCGAAGCGATTTCGGGAAATCACTTAAAACTCATGCTGCGCGGGGTAGCCGCGCGGGTTGAGGCGCTTTGCCAGGGTTCGCGCGGCTCCGCCCGTCGGAGGTTTGAGTCCTCCATCGTGTATGGGTGTGTGTGTGTTGCCTTAACGTAACTTATTTAAGTTAGATGAGGTAGTGTATAAGCCTAGGGACCGGTGACCTCACCAATTTGATCCCATAGAAACGTACCACAAACACCACGACTTAAAACCTAAATCTGGGTGGTGTATTGCAGGTCTGAACCGTCGTCCTGTCGAACGCGAGTGCATTGTGTTAACCACTGCGCTAATTCGCTCGGTCGAAGTGAAGGCAGTCGGCCACTGCGTTGTCCGTGGTGAGAGGTAATGCCTGAAATTTGTTATTCCCGGCACACTTTTTATACTGTGGACCTTGGAGTACTGAAAGCCCTAACGGTTTCCAAAACCGAATTCCCCAAGCGTCTAGCTGCAACTACCATTCCGCTTTCAGTCTCTGAGGATCCATTGTAGGCGTGGGAGAGCGGCTGGTCAGATATTTAACAAAGAAATTCACCAAACACCCGTGCTAGTTGAGAAGTTATTTTATTTTGTTTTCGCTACCAGTTTTGGCAGTTGAGCATGCCACGTTCAGGCCTCATATGCACCTCACAAAAATTATCGATATTGGGATACTGGGGCCATCTGTTTCTGGATGTCATTAATTCTCAAGTTCTTCCTTCGAAGACTTGACTGCAACTGCTTTCAGTCTTGATTCCCGTCGTGCGGCCATAACAACGTCAGAAACCTTTTTACATGAATCACCTGAGTACAAATGACACTCCTCCAACTTACTGTCCTTTTATTCCTAGTGTACGTGATACTACCGCCATATCTATAAATGCACATCGCTATTCCATGATTTTCGTATCATTGTATTTCACACAGGAAAGGTAAAGTTGACCCTATTGGAACGCGAATTCAGCCATGCAAGTGCCTTCGTAAACTGCTTTCGCTGACTCTCTTGTCATGTATTCTAGCTGGAGGTAGGTGGATGCTGTAGGGTCTTGCCCACTCATCTCATGTAGGGACAGGATGCTGCGTTCTGGGAATACTGTACAACAGTTCAAGCAAGTAACATTAGTAGTTTTATTTCAATAAAGCAGATTGGTAATACTTAACATTGGATTTAGAACAAGTGTCGCAAGCGATGGGCGAAATGCAATGTACACTCATGCTCATAAATTAAGGATAACTGCAGAATGTGGTGCCACATAACGTGCCACTACACAAAGCTGGCGCTAATTGCTTAGGCACATAGGGAAAACACACGTCACAGATCTATAAGCCCACGGTATTGGTGATAAATTGAGAAAACTGCCCCGAAACTCATGTGCTACAAAATGCCACTGTTCCCTGCGCGTTCCTTCAATATGGGATATGCATGGTGACATGCGCACGTACACAGGCCGCACAACGGGTTGGCATACTCTGGATCAGGTGGTCGAACAGCTGCTGGGGTATAGCCTTCCACTCTTGCACCAGTGCCTGTCGGAGATTCTGAAGTGTGATAGGGGTTTGACGACGTGCAGCGATACGTTGACCGAGAGCATCCCAGACGTGCTCGATGGGGTTTAGGTCTGCAGAACAGGCAGGCCACTCCATTCGCTTGATATCTTCTGTTTCAAAGTACTCCACGATGGCAGCTCGGTGGGGCCGTGCGTTATCATCCACCAGGAGTAAGGTGGAACCCACTGCACCCCTGAAAAGGCGGACATACTGGTGCAAAATGACGTCCAGATACACCTGACCTGTTACAGTTCCTTTGTCAAAGACATGGAGGGGTATACATGCACCAATCATAGTCCCATCCCACACCATCAAACCACCACCTCCATACAGGTCACTTTCAAGGACATTAAGGGGTTGGTATCTGGTTCCTGGTTCACGCCAGATGAAAACCCGGCGAGAATCTCTGTTCAACTATATCTGGACTCGTCCCTGAACATAACCTGGGACCACTGTTCTAATGACCACGAACTATGTCCTTGACTCCAGGGTTTACGGGCTCTCCTGTGACTAGGGGTCAGTGGAATGCACCTTGCAGGTCTCCAGACAAATAAACCATGTCTGTTCAGACGTCTATAGACTGTGTGTCTGGAGACAACTCTTCCAGTGGCTGTGGTAAGGTCCCGAACAGGGCTACAAGCAGTAATCCGTGGCCGTCTGTGGGCACTGATGGTGAGATATCGGTCTTCTTGTGCTGTCGTACACTGTAGACGTCCCTTACTGTAGCATCTGCACACATTTCCTGTCTGCTGGAATCGTTGCCTTAATCCTGAGGTCACACTTCGTGGCACACAGGGGGCCCATGGTACAACCTGCTGTGTTTGACCAGCCTCCAGTCGCCCTAGTATTCTACCCCTTATAACATCATCAATATGTGTTCTTTGAGCCATTTTCAACACACAGATACCTTCAGCATGTCTGAAAACATCTGCACACTTACTCGCTGCACCGTACTCTGACTGCGTATGTGGACCGCTGCCAACGCCACCGTGCGGTAACCGCAGGTCAAATGCACCGCATGGTCATGCCCCGAGGTGATTTAAACCCGCAAACCGCCCACCAGAGCGTTATTTCACCATGTATCAGCATTATCCTTAATTTATGATCATGAGTGTAAATCAGAGTCCTGTGCTATATGTAACGTTCAGGCAAGTCTGTCACACAGTTTGTGGATCACTACTGACTGTTCTCTGTTCTCGTAGCTCTCTCTGCTAGGCCATGCTAATACTCTGCGAATACTCACAGCTAATGTCAGCCGAGGCTGTCAGGAGCGGCACTTATATTCACTTCTTGCAAATGTAGCTCCTGCCGTCGCGCGGTCCTTGTCAGCGGGCTGTTGGCTGGTCTTGCGATCTTCCTCTTCGTTTCGGCGCTTGTGGTTACGCCAGAACAGATGCAATATTGTTCTGTGGCTCTAGTGTGACAGAAGTGAACTCTTTGATCGTTACTATCATACTGATTCATATTGATACTTAGGTATTTACATATCTGCAGGATATGTTGAATACAGTTTCATCGTTACGGGGTTTTATTTACAATATTTTCAGTACAAGAAGAAGCCATTTCTACAGGTGAAAAAAGGCTGTAATTATATGAAAGCCGTTGGAGGTGCATAAAATCACTCCAACTTTTGAGTTGGAGATCGCTACACGACATGAAGTTTCTCGCCATTTTTCGAACCCTGAGGAAGGTTCAATCAGTGTCACGACCTATATGCGAGCAGAAAACAGTGAAGTCTCATAGGCAGTTAGCTGCAGTGTAATGACAACAGAACGGCGACGAGTTGGACTCAAGACAGTAATGAGACAGGAAGAGTAGACACGGACCTTGACAGGAAAAGGTAGTATAAGGAACGATCAGGAAGTTTCCGTCGAAGGCCTTTAGGTCCAGAATCGGTACGGCAATCCAGCAAAATACCCATGACAATTGATACAATTATCTCATCGATGCACCGGTATCAAGATACCCGTCTGGTAGAACACCGTGCCCTGCTACGTGAAGAAATCCCTAACTACCTGCTGCACATCCTCGTCCATCAGGAATCGTCGACCCCATGAAGGATTTTTCTTTTTTTTTTTTAAAAAAAAGGGGGGGGGGGATCAAAGGCGCGATAATCGTTTGGGAGAGATCGGAGTCATAGGGCACGTGCTCAAGTATCTCCAAGTCGCCGTAGCTTCTGCGATGAGATATCTGTGATAGCTTAGTGTTGGGTTTGGTGGGTGGGGGCGTCTTGTGTCGAATAGTGCACAGCACTCATCTTGGTGCAATATTCCGCAATTGTTGTTTTCGACAGATATGCTACCCCATAGACAGTCTCCATTCTCCGACGAATGTCTACGTGTGTTTGACTTTTCGCACCCAAGAAAAGAACCAAAAAATTGTTGAAATGGCTCTGAGCACTATGTGACTTAACATCTGAGGTCATCAGTCCCCTAGAACTTAGAACTACTTGAACCTAACTAACCTAAGGACATCACACACATCCATGCCCAGGGCAGGATTCGAACCTCCGACCGTAGCGGTCGTGCGGTTCCAGACTGAAGCGCCTAGAACCGCTCGGCCACACTGGTCGGCCAAGAAAATAACAACAGCACATTGGTCTTGTTTGTACGCTTCTGCTAGTAACGTCATCGTAGTTCAGTTTCCTGCGGTTAGCGCTCGCGCGCGGAAATGAGGCGAATACCACACTTTTTTTCCCTATATGTCACGGCTTATATACCAGCATCGGAATTACGATACGTTGCGTATATGCTGAAGCAATACCCTCATCGAAAACTCTTTTATCACCTCGTATAGCATTGTTGTTCCACTGTCTATGACAAATAGACTGAAATCCGGGCTGAGGTTACAGGTAGAGTGTCACCATGAGCTGTGACGTTGTAACTGTGAGAACTGATGTTCTGCACGAATCTTCGTCCTATACAAACAACAGTGTAACTACGGACTAAAAAGACTGTAGTTAGGTTTGCAGTTCTTGCCGACCACGGGCGACCCAAATAATTATGTGTATTACTTATTATTACACCACGTCGTTGGTGTAGAGCGTTTATCAAGCAAAGTTGCCTGAGCCTTGGGTAAGCAATTTACACGTACTACGGAATTAATTTAATAAACTGGCTATGAAGCTGTCGCTTTTGTCCGCTTCGGCAACCCTATATCGCTCCTGTGGTAGTGGACTCAACTCAGTCCACCCTAGTAACTTGTTGATGCACCTTGCTTGCGGTACACCGTTTGGTGAATGATGAGTAATTTAACCTGTTGTATTCATGTTTGAAGATTGAAGTCGGTATTGCTTATGTGTTGTTGAAATTTGTTGAGACATCTGCTGTGGAGAGGCTATACTGTGAGTGTACTTGAAGGTTGGCTTTGTACTCAGTGCTGGCTAATGCGTACGGCGTTAGTAGCGTGTCTACAGTTGTTGATCTGGTCGTAAGTAGTAAGGAGCCAGCATTGTGGTTCCTTAGCATAAGCTGCAAGTAGTGCGGCCACATTCAAGTACGTTGAGTTAACTCTGTAGTTCTAGACTAAGGTTAATTACCAGCCTAAGATCTGAATGGTGAATAGCTGATTGCCAATTAAGGAATTACGTATTGTGGTTTTTACGCCTTCGGCTACGCAGGTTACTTCTTCCTTAAGATAAACTGTCTTTAATAACAAGATTACTGCCAGAAACCTATAGTGCTTAGTGCCACGTTATTAGAAAGGTTCGCTATCCAGTATAAGTAATACCTTTAAGTGGCTAATTATATAATGTGTCTAATTACAGTAGTGGGTAAAACTGGTAAATGGAATAGCTAGATGCTGAGTGTTGTTTGAGTCGCTGATATAACAGTTTCTCTATTCTTTCTTGTAGTCACGTGTATGCTACGCTGTGATGGTATCTTGTATGTGTCTTTCTGACCAATTCTGATCAGCAGTCTCTATGTATAAAAGGTAATGTCCCGACTAACTCGTTCACTGACAAATCAGAGCTCGCACGGTAGAACATAGTAGAACATAGGTGTTTTTTTTTTTCTCTGTGCGCTGTTCGAGACTGATATAATAGAGAATTATTGTGTACGTCTTTTGACGAACCCTCTGCCAGGCACTTAAGTGTGATTTGCAGTGTGGCCATGTAGATTTAGATGCAGATCATAGCGCAGCCCAAAACGCTGAGGACAGAAACTTCAGATTTGCAGAGATCCTTGAACTCACACTGTAAGAGTGAATATTTCTTGGGCGTGGAATAAGGGGTGAAAGGGTTTTTTGAAATAAATCGTTATCAATTAACTACTGAAGTATTTTTAAAAGCTTACATATAGGAAAGTTGGTATTTGACTTCTCAGTTACAAATTAAAAAAATATATATTCCAGTGTTTTGGAAATTAAACCTTTAAGG
This sequence comes from Schistocerca americana, assembly GCF_021461395.2. Lineage (NCBI taxonomy): Eukaryota > Metazoa > Arthropoda > Insecta > Orthoptera > Acrididae > Schistocerca > Schistocerca americana. The sequence goes on along the minus strand of NC_060126.1, from coordinate 279,342,709 downwards.
ACGTGAAATTCGAGATGAAATGTGTTATGAACTGTTTCATAATGGAAGCGTTTTTGAGCCAAGTCTGTGAGAATTTAAATTTGGCTTGTCGATCAGAAATATAAAAAAAATACGTGTTCACTGTTTTTGGAAATTCAGGCCCTATAGGGTTGAAACAGGGGATGAAAGCTTTTATGAAAATACTTCATTATTAGAAAACTGCGCTATCCAGTATAAGTAATGCTTTTACGTGGCTAAATATATGTTTCTAGGTATATACTGTGGCTAAGTACAGTAGTGGGCAAAATTGGTAAATGGAATAGCTAGATTCTGAGTGTTGTTTGAGTCGCTGAAGCCATTCTTTTCGAAGAAAAATCTGTGAAAATTTGTATTTGGCTTCTCTGCTAGAAATACAAAATACGCATTTCACTTTTTTTGGAAGTTCAGCGCTGGAGAGGGTGAAAGGGAGAGTCATTGTGAAAATATTTTAAAGCCAATCTCTCATAAACTGTATTTAGCTTCTCGGTTGGAGGTGAAATAAATACGTGTTTTATAGTTTTGGGAAATTCAGCCCCGTGGGCGGAGAGCGGAGAGGTGAGACAAGCGGGGGGTGACGTTGGGGGGGGGGGGGGGGGGAGGAGGGAGTGAAATGGTGCCACACTGATTCACTTACTCATCGTCGATCAGCCCAAAGCTCTAAGGACAAAAACTTTAAATTTGGAGAGGCTGCGGATATTATATTGTAGACATCGTCTAAGAAGCAGTTGTTCGGAATTCCACCCCTAAGGGGATGAAATAGGGTGTAAAAGGCTTTTTCAATATATGTCACTATTAAGGCAATTTTGAAGCTAGAACTACGAAAGTTGGTATTTGGTTTCTCAGTGGGAAATAGAAAAACATGTGTTCCAGCAGTTTTGGAAATTCAGCCACTAAGGCTGAAAGATAGAGAGTGAAAGTGTTTTTGAAAATAGATCATTATTACTAAAGGATTTTTAAAGCTACGTCCATAAAGTGGTATTTGAATTCTAGATTGGAAATAAAAAAATAACGTGTTTCCCTATTTTTGGAAATTCAATCTCCTTAAGGGAGTGAAATAGGGGATGAAAGTTTTCTGGAAGTATTTCATTATGAAAGCGTTTTCAACGCTAATTCTTTGAACGTTTGTATTTGGCTTCTGTGTTACAAACAAAAACTACGTGTTTCATTGTTGTCGGAGATCAACCCCTAAGACAATGAAACAGGGAATGAAAATTCTTAAGTAACTATTTCATCATATTTAAAAAAATTTAAAACCACGTCTCTGTAAACCAGTATCTCACATGTGAGTTACATAGAAAGAGATATGTGTAAGGGGATGAAAGTTTCTATGGAAATATCACAAGGAGAACACAAGAGACATGATTAAAGAAAGCCAGGAAACATAGCTACCAGAATCGCTTTTTGGTCAGAAATACATTCGGATAAGGCGATGCGTCTATGGTCTTAATTAGCGTGAAAAGCTTAGAAGACGTCGTAATTTCTGAACAACATAAAAATTCGATTGGACAGATACAAAAAGACATGTATAGACCGTACAGTCTCCGTGAACGGAGCAGCGGGCGCTAAGCTAGTATATACATAAATAACCTCTAAATTGTGACCAATCTGTTTGCTTGTCACGTTTCAAGGCCTAGGAAATTCCAGGTAATTAAAATCATTTGGAGAGCTTGTTATTATACTGCTTAAAGCCACAGAGTAACTTTTTAAACTAACGAAACTATTATTTCAGACTTGGAATTCATTTTAAAGTGATAAACCTATTCTGTAGAGTCCAGAAATTCAGATTTAAATATCTGTAAACGTTTATAATTCCGGAGAAGAAGCTGAAGAGAGAATCTTTGCCAAATAATCGAGAGTTTGTAAATCGCAAATTCGTCGATAGATCATTTTTAGCCTGCCTCCTGACGGAAGCAGAAAATAAGCTGCTGCCGGCGTTGCCAGTTAATGGGCCGCGCTTTAAACGGATCTCTGTTTCAAAATAGTCTGCTGGTCCTCTCCGCGAGAGTCTATTACAGCTGACATCGTATGGTGCCGTTACGCCATCGCTGCTAGGAAGAAGATGCACCAGAAGCACCGTAGCACGTCCTAATGTTCTGACGCAATTTCAATAAAAGAAAAATTTATCTCAACCGTGTCTCTCAAATAAACCCAGCCCGTGACTCCCTAGGAATATACTCGCCTAATCTCCGTCTCAGATATATGACGTGGTCGAGGAATTTCCGCTCCACCTTTGAATTCAGCATCCAAAAAGTAGATGGATCCGCCTACGTATGAACAAGATGCAGAAAAACTTCAATTTGTTGATTAGTGTTATGAACAGTGGTGAACATTGACAGGCACAAAAAATGAATAATACCAGTCGACTTTTATTAATTTTCTAAAATTATATGGGTTATGTGCTTCAAAGTGGCACGAGCTGAACGCCAGTCAGCTACCCTTAGAGTCGTCAGAGTCTTTGAGCAGAGGTCGGGCATTTGGAGGTCTCTGGTCAGTCATTCAGAGCTTAGGCAACTTCTCCATGACATCTACTCCCGGGAGCGGCACCTGGAACAGAAGGAATGCAAGCATTAGCGACTGCTGGTTAATAGAAAATTGTTAACAAATTTGTTAGTTAAAAAATAAAGGTCTGTATACATACAAATATTTTGGGACGGTGTATGGCACAATGCATTAATTTATCAAGACACCTTCCAGTGATTATAAACAGGAAAAATAACATCAATAATATGCGAGGGGCGGCTAAAAATTAATACCTCTGAGTTTTTTATGCGAAAACTCTTAAATCTTCTTAACTAAAACAAACCTTACTAACTTTCTGCGTATCCGTTCTTCATGTCTACGTATTTATTTTTCAACATAGTAACTCTGGCGACGACACATTTCCCCAACGGGAAACCAGTTTGTTGATACTGTCCTTTGTTGACGAAGCCACAACGTCACCTCAGCTTGTACCGCTTCATCACTGTCAGATTGAAGTCCTCGAAGGTGTTCTTTAAGCTTCGGAAACAGAAGAAAACCGGATGGGTCCAAGTCGGGACTGTATGGAGGATTTTCGAAGAAAGTGAATCCAAGGCGTCGGGTTGTTACAGAAGTCGCAGGGCTCGTGTGAGTTATAGCATTTGATGCTGTGAAGGAGAGTATGCTGCTCCATGTGCGTACGTACTCCTCTAATTCGAAACTCGATTAAGCACGCTGTTTCTCAAGCAACGCCATAGTAACGCTATACACAACCGTGCTACACGCTACAATTCTGAGTTCTGTAGTACCAGAGGGCTCCAGATAAGTAGGCATGAAGAAAAAGATGTAGAATATGCTTGTATATGGCATCAGTGACGTCACAGCCGATAGCTAGTGTGCATAAGAGGCGTACCAGCAGCACACTGGCAGTAATACCACTTGACAATGGCTAAGAAGCACCAGGCCGAAAGCTTGTGTAATTTTACAAGTAATTACTTGACCCGGTTGGAATCCGAAAGCCTTTTATTCAATGCTGCGAGACTCTGCATTCTTCAGCGTCATTGTGAAGTAGCTCTGCATTCAGGCTGAATAGGTGGCAATGGTAAAAGTAAAACATCAGGCAAGGAATGACGCGTTTCGGAATTTATCAGTCATCAGATATCCATGGGCGATTGTTGCACGTAGATATAGTGTTTCAAGTTGTACGTGAAACAAACATTCCCAAAAATGTGCGAAAACTGGACAAATACGTGTTATATTAAAGCTTTGATCTTAAGTGCGAAATTTCAACAACTGTTCAAATGGTTCATATGGCTCTGAGCACAATGGGACTTAACATCTGAGGTCATCAGTCCCCTAGAACTTAGAACTACTCAAACCTACCCTAAGGACATCACACAAATCCACGCCCGCGGCAGGATTCGAATCTGCGGCCGTAGCGGTAGCGCAGTTCCAGACTGAAGCGCCTAGAAACGCTCGGCCACTCCGACCGGCTCAACAACTGTTACAAGACTGTTTCGGTGCAATGTTGACTACAAGCACACTACGCTACACTCGCGCTGTAGACATTCCTACGGTATGTTACCAGACAAAGACATTTATGGATTCAGCGTCACGTCATGAATGGAGATGCCCTCTACAAAACCAATATTGGACCTATGAATTTGTGCTCTCCTTGAGCTTCCGATACAAAGGAGTACAGGTGCCCACTTCTGTGGTAACAAGTCACAAACAAAAAATATGTGAAGAGAGACTGGCTTCATGCTACCAGGTTAACGGATTCTCTCCTTCGCCATGACTGTCGCCTTCTGGTCACCGGTGAACATCACGTAACGTGTGTGTCGTCCTCTGGCGTTTAGCGACTGACAGATGATCTTAGCGCTTCTTAGCTCCGTGTCACACCTGGCGACATTAAACGTAGGGCCCTCCTCTGTCCGGAAGCCTATTACTTCTTCCCCCCCCCCCCCCCCCCCCCCCGAAAAATGGCAAGCGCTCACAGTGTTCAAGGGAACGACCGTTGACTATGTCTCCGGTGAAGGGGGAGAGAGTGGAGTTTGATTACTGGTGGTGTCTGTAAAATACTCACAATGTTCTCGATATACCAGTCACTCTTCGCGAATTATTTACGTACTGTTTTTATTAACTTCCCCCTCCCCCTCCCCCACAGCCGTTGGGGAGTGCCAGGCTCTGTTTAATGTCCTATGCAGCAACACATTGAAGACTGAAAATTCTGAATGGTAAGCAGCGAAGAAGGCAAGAGACTGGCTGATTCACGGAAAGCTGCATTCAATGAGGCATTAGCAAAGCGTAATGAGTGTTTTGTAGATATTTATACACGGCTCTGTTGGAGATGGAAAAAGCCACTAACAGCGGACAAGAAAAATCCTGTTGCACCTTCTTGAAAAAATTTCCTTTCAGCTGAAATTGCGCAAGTAATATGCAGATATTATTCCGGTTTATCCCTTGAATAACTTTTCTTCGTAACATTATAGGATTTTCGTTTGTACACGTTTATTAGTTATAATCATGTAAAAATTTATGGAAACATTGATCCTGTCATCTTGGAAGAGTTTTTGGGAATAATTAGTAGCAACGCCTGAAGAGGAATAGTTCAACTTTTTATTGTAGGGAAAAGTGGCGCTGCCAAGTAGTTAAAGCTTCGATACTTCTTTCATTTATTTCGAAAATTAAACTTTGATAAATAGATAAGCGAAAAAAGGAAATTTACCAGCGTCTCGTACTAGTAATCAAAACGTCCTGGATCCCGCGTTTGAAACTCGCCACTGCTAAGGTTTTGAATAAAACTCCTCAGCAATGGCGACCGTAGACTTTCAGCATAAGAAGTCATTCTCATAGTGCCAACAACATTGTCAACGAGCGCGGAGAAGCCGACAAAAAGTCAGGGCACTCTCTTGCCTTTTGTGTGGGCAATCGCTCCTAAAAGGCGGAAGAATCCGTAATGATCAACGGCATGAGGATGCAGGAAGCAGTGGAAACCACAGAATTAAAGATACACCAAGTGTATACAGAGAACATGTGGCCTGTAATTGAAACAGTATAATGATGTTCTCTCCACTGGCAAAAGATTCCGGACGAGACCCCCCATTCGGATCTCCGGGATGGAACTGCCAAGGCACAGGTGACCATGAGAAAAAGATTGAAAAACCAACGAAAGGGTAACGTACGAGTCGGGGAGTGGAATGTCAGAAGTTTTAACGTGGCACGGATGTCAGGAAATCTGAAAAAGGAAATAGAAATGTTATATCTAGGATAGTTGGGGTTAGTGAAGTGAAACAAGGCAAGGAAACGAATACAGGGTAATATCAGCAGCAGAAGAAAAATTGTATAGTGGAAGTAGGATTTGTTATGAATAGGAAGGTAGGGAAGAAAGTGAGTTACTGTGAACAATTCAATGATAGGCTTGTTTTTATTAACAGACACTGACAACAATAGTTCAGATGTAAATGCCGACATTGGAAAGCAGCAAATGAAGAAATAGACAAACAATATAAGAAAATATTGAACGGGTAATTCACTACGTAAAGGGAGGTAGCTAATAGTCATGGGAGATTGGAATGCGGCTATAGGGGAAGGAGTAGAAGCATGGGTTACGGGAGTGTATGGGCTTCATAGTAGGAATGAGAAAGGTAAACAGGTAAAAGCGAATACTCTGTTCAAGAATGGCAAGAGGAGGTGGTATACTCGGAAAAGGCAGGGAGATACGGGAAGATTCCATCATGTCAAGCACAGAATTCGTTCTGGAAACATCCCCCAGGCTGTGGCTAAGCCATGTCTCCGCCATATCCTTTGTTCCAGGAGTGCTAGTTTTGCATGGTTCGCAGAAGAGCTTGTGTGAAGTTTGGAAGATAGGAGACGAGGTACTGACAGAACTGAAGCTGTGAGGACGGGTCGTGAGTCGTGCTTGGGTAGCTCAGTTGGTAGAGCACTTGGTCGCGAGAGGCAAAGGTCCCGAGTTCGAGTCTCGGTCCGGCACACAGTTTTAATCTGCCAGGAAGTTTCATGTCAAGCACTGTTTCTGGAATCACATATTGAATTGTAAGGCGTACCCAGGAGCAGATATAGACTGCGATCACAATTCAGTAATGATGAAGAGTAGGCTGGAGTTAAGAAACTAGTCAGAAAGTAACAGTGCCCAAAGAAGTGGTATAAGAAAACACTAAGGAATTAATAGATACGCTTGAAGTTCTTAGAGGCTACAAATACTGCGATAATGAGTAGCTCTGTGGGCAGTTCAGTTAACTGCAATGGACGTCACTAAAAGGAGCAATCACAGAAGTTGGAAAGAAAAACATAGGTACAAAGAAGATGAGAAAACCAGGGGTGACAAATGAAATACTTCAGCTGATCGACGAAAGAAGGAAGTACAAAATCGTTCAGAATAATTAAAGAATACAGATTACAAGTCACTTAGAAATGAAATAAATAGGCGAAATGAAAAATGTGAAGGAATAGAAAACGAAAAGATTGTCGGAAGGGCTGACTCAGCAAACAGAAAAGCCAAAAGAACCTTCGGTGAAAATAAAAGCAAGGGCGGTAACATTAACAGCGCAATGGTAATTCAACTGTTAAATGCAGAGAAGAGAGCGGATATGTGACAAGAGTACATTGAAGGCCTTTGCGGGGGGAGAATTTGTCCGATTACGTGATAGAAATCGACAGGTAAGAAATAAGGGACCCGGTATTAGCGTCAGAGTTTAAAACAGACTTCGACCACTTAAATTCAAATAATGCAGAAGGGATTGATAACACTCCGTCAGAAGTTCTAAAATCGTTGGGAGAAGTGGCAACAAAACGAGTACTCCCGTTGGTAAGTAGAATGTATGAGAGTGGAAATATACCACCAGACTTTTGGTAAAATTACATCCACACAATTCAAAAGATAGCAAGAGCCTACAGGTGTGAGAATTATCGGACAGTGAACCTAATAGCTCATGCATCCAAGTTGTTGACAAGAGTAATACACAGAAGAATGGAAAAGAAAACCGACGATCTGTTACATGACGATCAGTTTGGCATTAGGAAACGTAAAGGGACCCGAGAGGTAGTTCCGACATGGTTGATTTTTGAAGCGTGAACTAGAACTAGGTACCGACCAGCCGCCGTGTCATCATCAGCCCACAGGCGTCACTGTATGCGGATATGGAGGAGCATGCGGTCAGCACACTGCTCTCCCGACAGTATGTCATTTTACGAGACGGGAGCCGCTACTTCTCAAGTATCTTCTCAGTTTGCCTCACTAGGGCTGAGTGCACCCCGCTTGCCAAAAGCGCTCGGCAGACCGGATGATCACTCACCCAAGCTCCAGTCCAACACGACAGCGCTTAACTTCGGTGATCTGACGGGAACCGGTGTTACCACTGCGGCAAGGACGTTGGCGATTATTGCAGCATGGTTGAAGAGAAATCAAGAAACGTTCATAGGATTTCGACCTGGAAAAATCATTCAGCACTGTAAAATGGTGCGAGATGTTCGAAATTCTGAGAAAAATTGGGTAAGCTACAGGTAAAGACGGCTAATACACATTATGTACAATAGCCAAGAGGGAATAATAAGAGTGGAAGAAGTGCTCGGATTAAAAATGGTAGAAGACAGGTATGTAGTATTTCACCCCATCTGTTCAGTCTGTACGTCGAAGAAGGAATGAGGGAAATAAATGAACCGTTCAAGAAGAAAATTCAAGGTGAGAGGGTATCAATGTTAAGATTCGCTGATGATATTGCTATCCTCAGTGAAAGTAAAGAAGAATTATAGGATTTGTTAAATGGAATGAACAGTCGAATGGATTGAGAGTAAATCGAAGGAAGACAGAAGTAATAAGACATAGCAGAAAAGAGAACAGCAAGAAACTTAACACAAGCATTATGGATCACAAAACAGAAGAAGTTAAGAAATTCTGCCACCTAGGCAGCAACATAGGCCATGACGGAAGGAGCTGGGAGCGTTACGGCGTAAAGTCAAGCGCCGACACGCAAGTCGGGAACGACAAAGCAGAGAAGGTTATGAGGAGGGGTCAGCCAATCGCACGCTGATCAGCCTCTCTTCCAGGACGACAACACGACAGCAGCGGCCCCTATGTGGACATAAGCGCCGCGACCGATTGATGACGGCCCAGTTCAATAGAAGCTTCCAGATTACCCACTTAGCAGCGTCAACATTAGACACTTCGATAGCCGTTCAGGAAAGACCTTTGTCAGTTAGAGATCAGCAGTCACTATGAAGACAATATTTCGCATGTCGCCCTCTGCTTGCGACACATCTATGTAATTGCCAAAGTTAAGTATCATATTTGATTGATTGTAATAATACCCATTAATACGAGTTGTTTGTTTGTCTAGCGAACCAAGTACGCAGGATTACTAGACACTACAGGTAGGACATAAAAAGCTAACCAGCACTAGCAAAAAGGGAATTCCAGACCAAGAGAAGTGTAGTAGGATCAAACATAGGTCTTTAGTTGAGGAAAAAATTTCTTAAAATGTACGTTTGGAACTCCGCATTGTATGGCAGTGAAACACTGACTATAGGAAAACGGAAATGGAAGAGAATCGAAGCGTTTGAGGTGTAGTGCTAAAGAAGAATGACGAAAATTAGGTGGACTGATAGGATTTGAAATGAGTTTCTCCGCAGAGTCGGCGAGAAAAGGAATGTATGGACAACACTGAAGTCTGGAACCGCGCGACCGCTACGTCACAGGTTCGAATGCTGTCTCGAGCACTGATGTGTGTGATGTCCTTAGGTTAGTTAGGTTTAATTAGTTCCAAGTTCTAGGGGGCCGATGACCTCTGAAGTTAAGTCCCATGGTGCTCAGAGCCATTTGAACCATTTTGAAAACGCTGACAACAAGTGAACCATGGCCCTGCATGCGATTGGATGCTTGATTTGGCGAGAAAATGTTTGCGTGAATTTTGAGGGGTCGAGTAGAGAAACTAGCCGCGAGAGGACGGGTTGCAGCGTAAACGAGGAGACGCGTGCGGACTGCGGTCGCGAGAGGGAGTTTGGAGGAGTGCTGTGAGCCCGCACGGGGAGTTGGGACCGGACCGTAGCCAGTCTGCTGCTGCTGCCTTTGATCGACTACGATTGTTTTTCGCTGAGGTGTTCGTGGAGCTGTGAATCGTGGCCTACGGCCTATTGATACCACTGTGTACGCTGCCTGGTGGGACCAATTCCGCCGATGAAAACGTTGAGCCCTGCTGCGCTTCAGACAAATCCGAGCGTAACGAAAGTTCGTGACGTGGCGAGTTATATCAAAATCTTCTTGTAAATCTTCCTCATGAATCGAGCTTAGTGCTTGGATCTGTGGACGCTGATTAATCACTGTAGTAGACACTGTAGTAGACTCAAGAATATGTTTTCATGTGACGTCGTGGTATAGCTTGGTCAGGGAATTACATGGACATCTGTTAAGATTCACAACTATAAAGGCTTCCTTTCGGTGTCATGTTCACTGTAATTATATACGTTGAACCTTATTTGTGCAGACTGGCAGTAACTTGCTACATTCAGGTTTCATTCTTGTTAAATAGCGAACCTTGTGTCAATGCTCATATGCCAAGCGCCCCTTTAAGTAATATAAGCTTTCGGTGTTGCCAAATATTGCTTCCCAGTAATGTTACAAGCTTAACCAGTTTTAGTGCAGTTCTACTCGGGTCCTGTAATTGGTTGGCTTTCTCTTCACGTTGTTGGGCAAGCGGTTCAAGTTCTAAGTTGATGGAGGAAGGAAACTGCCAATCCAGAAACCGTATTTGTAATACTGCTGTGACAAGGCAGAACGGATTGGCGCCTTGGTTTTGGATTATGAATTAAGTTACGCGCATAAGAGGTGTGTCAAATTATTATGTTTAAGGGATTCTGATAAAGTATCTTGCTTAATTTGTTTGCCACTTGGCAGTTGAACTGTATTTAAGTGTGCGGCCAGCAATATTTTCTTGTACTCTGTGCGAGTCCACGAAATTCATTTAACCCATTACTGGTCATTGTCTTTTTTTGGACACTTACATTTGACTTATTTCTACGTAAGCAATGGAGCTTTTAGCCTTTATTGTTGCACCTGTAGGTTCAACTAACTGCTATAATGCCTGTAAATATAAAATAAATAACTTTCTTGTAAGTACTTCACGTCAGGACAATTATAAACTTGCCGATTTTTTGTTCTTGCACTTGGCAGCACTGTATGTCTGCTGGTAGTTCCTGGACGACAATGAGCTATTATTTAGTTGTCTGGGCGTGTTTGTTATGATCATATGGATGTCCGTGTAAGATTAAGTATACTTCATATTTTTTTCAAGTAAGTGCAATATCAATATATTTTATGCGTCCCAATAATGGGACAATGGCAGGTTACACTATCATTTATTGTTGATGTGCCCTACTCTTGTATACACGCATTATACAGAGAAGAATTGCATTTTACGTTCTTGATATCTGCTTTTTCTCATATTGTATTCGAATTTTATGATTCCAACAGAATAAAAACATGCCGCATTGACTTACACTTGAAGAAATTCTAGCAGAACTAGAGAACCATCAAGAGAGTGACGATAAAGGTGATGACGTAGAATTGGCGATTATTCCACCCGATGCAGATGTAATAATAGATGAAGAAGGCATTGACGAAAATGTACTGAACAATGAGTCTGTTGTACAAGATGTAGCCGGTACTTTAGAGCTCATAACCAGCCGAGATGAAGCTAATGGTACAGTTGTACCTCCAGAAGCCAAAAGCAGGAAAGCGTTAGGAGATGGACCAGAAAGTGGTGCGTTATCTACAAAAAAGTATAAATGTAAGTGGTATAAATGTCAACCAACATACACAAACACTAGTGAACGAGGGAAGAGCAACGAACATTATGTTGCGGAATGTCTAGCAAATAAGACAGTGCCCCAGGTGTTTGAGGATTTTCTGAGAAATTAATGGACACAATTATTGAACAAAGTGAAATGTATGCTTGCCAACACAACAAAATAAATTTTCAGCTAATCAAAGAAGAACGAAAATCATTTATTGGCATACTATTTCTGAGTGGTTATCATAACCTTCCCCATGACAGTATGTAGTGGGAACAGGCTCCTGATGTCGGTTATCCTTTAGTCTTCAATTCCAAGTCAAGAAATAGGTTTCCAAAATAGACAGAAAAGACAAGATGTACAAACTGAGGTTATACTTTGAAATGCTGAAAAAGGAATTTGCTAAATTTCGCATATTTCATTCAGAACTCTCAATTGATGAAATGATGGTACGTTATTATGGCAAACATTCAGCTAAAATGTTTCTGAGGGGAAAGCCTATCAAATTTGGATACAAAATTTGCTGTCTTACAAGTTCCAATGGCTTTCTCTATAACTTTTCGCCATACTGTGGCAAGACTGACAACAAACAAGAGTCTTTAGGTGCAAGGGTAAGATATGAACTAACCAGCATGATTCCAGAATCAGAGTATCCGAATTATAAGCTTTTCTTAACAACTTTTTCACCAATGTTGACACACTAATCACACTCGGAAAGAGTGAAATGAAAGCTACAGGAACAACAAGAGAAATCCGCACTAACGCATGTCCCTTGATTGACTCGAAAAGAATGGCAAAAGAAAAGGAACGAGGATTCTATGAATACACGTTTGACAAAGAGAGCGAAGTTCTGGTTGTGAAATGGAGTGACAACAAACCAGTATGTGTAGCGACAAATTACAGTGCTATTACTCCTCTGGAGTTCTACTAAAAGATGCTCACACGCAAAGAAAAAGGAAATATCTGTTACAATGCCACATCTCATTGAAGAATACAATTCCCATATGGGTGGTGTAGATACTACTGGACAAGCAGATATCACCTTATAGGATGAGGATAATGTCAAAGAAATGGTGGTGGCCATTATTCACACAGATGATAGATATCTGCGTAGAAAACACATGGCGTGCATACCAAATTGCTAACTCTAATGAGAAGCTCTCACTTTTGGATGTCGGACGGAGAATAATGATGTTTTACCTATCAAAGAAAACACGATCAGTACCAAAACGCAGAGGACAACAAGGAAGCAAATTGATGGGAGGACGGGTGAGCACAGATGTATGACTTGGTCCAGGAAACCATTTCATTGTGCCAAGTAAAACACAGAAGAGATCTGCTTACTGCAAGAAAAAAACATCAAAAATTTGTGATAGGTGCAATGTTGGTGTACACGACAAGTGTTTCGCTTCATTTCGTACTGAATAGACATTCAATAAAATTTAAACATTCTTTATTTATTGTTTGTGTTGTTTCTTACATGGAGAATAAGGCTGTGAATTTGGATAGCGCATTAGGCCAATGTCCCAAAAATGGGACGGTCTGTAGATTTTGTTCTAATAAATTGAAAATTTTTAAAACAACTTTTTATTCAATTAATCACTGAATGTAACGTATTTATGTATAAAAGTTTGCAAAAAATGATCCGATAGAGTTTTGGCCAGTAATGGGTTAAGCACGTTTTAATCTGTATAAATTATTACTAGCCAGTTATTGAATGTTAGTTTTTGATGATTTTGGCCAGTTGCAAGTCTTGAGAAATAATTGTTTCTGAAATGAAGTGACTAATGGTCTTATTTGTGTTGGTTATAAATTTAATCAGTCATTTTTTAACGTCAGTATTTGAGAGAAGGAAACATAGTAGGTGAATATGGATTGGGGGTAAGAATTGAAAGAGGAAGCCGTCTGGTAGAATTTTGCACAGAGCATAACTTAATCATAGCTGACACTTGGTTCAAGAATCATAAAAGAAGGTTGTATACATGGAAGAATCCTGGATACTAAAAGGTATCAGATAGATTATATAATGGTAAGGCAGAGATTTAGGAACCAGGTTTTAAATTGTAGGACATTTCCAGGGGCAGATGTGGACTCTGACCACAATCGATTGGTTATTAACTGTAGATTAAAACTGAAGAAATTGGAAAAAGGTGGGAATTTAAGGAGATGGGACCTGGATAAACTAAAAGAACCAGAGGTAGTACAGAGTTTCAGGGAGAGCAAAAGGGAACAATTGACAGTAATGGGGGAAAGAAATACATTAGAACACGAGTGGGTAGCTCTGAGGGATGAAGTAGTGAAGGCAGCAGAGGATCAAGTAGGTAAAAAGACGGGGGGTAGTACGAGTAGAATTCCTTGGGTAACAAAAGAAATATTGAATTTAATTGATGAAAGGAGAAAATATAAAAATGCAGTAAATAAAGCAGGCAAAAAGGAATAAAAACGTCTCAAAAATGAGATCGACAGGAAGTGCAAAATTGCTAATCAGGCATAGCTAGAGGACAAATGTAAGGATGTAGAGGTTTATCTAACGAGGGGTATGATAGATACAGCCTACAGGAAAATTAAAGAGACCTTTGGAGCAAAGAGAGCCACTTGTATGAATATCAAGAGCTCAGATGGAAACCCAGTTCTAAGCAAAGAGGGGAAAGCAGAAAGGTGGAAGGAGTATATAGAGGGTCTATATAAGGGCGATGTACTTGAGGACAATATTATGGAAATGGAAGAGGATGTAGATGAAGATGAAATGGGAGATACGATACTGCGTGAAGAGTTTGACAGAGCACTGAAAGACCTGAGTCGAAACAAGGCCCCGGGAGTAGACAACATTCCATTAGAACTACTGACGGCCTTGGGAAGGGAGTGAGACAGGGTCGTAGCTCTCCCCAATGTTATTCAATCTGTATATTGAGCAAGCAGTAAAGGAAACAAAAGAAGAATTTGGGGTAGGTATTAAAATCCAGGGAGAAGAAATAAAAACTTTGAGGTTCGCTGATGACATTGTAATTCTGTCAGAGACAGCAAAGGACTTGGAAGAGCAGTTGAACGGAATGGACAGTGTCTTGAAAGGAGGATATAAGACGAACATCAACAAAAGCAAAACGAGGATAATGGAATGTAGTCGAATTAAGTCGGCTGATGCTGAGGGAATTAGATTAGGAAATGGGACACTTAAAGTAGTAAAGGAGTCTTGCTATTTGGGGAGCAAAATAACTGATGATGGTCGAAGTAGAGAGGATATAAAATATAGACTGGCAATGGCAAGGAAAGTGTTTCTGAAGAAGAGAAATTTGTTAACATCGAGTGTAGATTTAAGTGTCAGGAAGTCGTTTCTGAAAGTATTTGTATGGAGTGTAGCCATGCATGGAAGTGAAACATGGACAATAAATAGTTTGGACAAGAAGAGAATAGAAGCTTTTGAAATGTGGTACTACAGAAGAATGTTGAAGATTAGGTGGGTAGATCACGTAACTAATGAGGAGGTATTGGATAGGATTGGGAAGAAGAAAAGTTTGTGGCACAACTTGACTAGAAGAAGTGATCGGTTGGTAGGACATGTCCTGAGGCATCAAGGGATCACAAATTTAGCATTGCAGGGAAGTGTGGAGGGTAAAAATCGTAGAGGGAGACCAAGAGATGAATACACTAAGCAGATTCAGTAGGTACTGGGAGATGAAGGAGCTTGCACAGGATAGATTAGCATGGAGAGCTGCATCAAACCAGTCTCAGGACTGAAGACCACAACAACAACAACAACAACATTTGTTAGCCTCAAGTTTTGGCAAGGATTTAGGGAGTTTACAGTAGTTTAAGATGCTGATTGCCTTAATAATTGCTAAGTATGTAAAGCAAAAATCTTACTTAAAATACCATCATTCTGAATATTTTCTTGAGATTTGTTAAAACTGTTCATGCTACATTGTTTTCAAGAAAATTTTTACCTCCTTTTAGGAGATTAATATTTTTGCCCTTTTTTAAAGACATCATTATTTTAAATGCATCTGAGATTGTTCAAGCTGAGTGAGATATGAAAAAAATTCTCTCTAAGTTTTCATTACCATAAATTTATGCAATTAAATAAAGTTGCTGTATCAAGTTAAGCTTGCCAAATGGTAAATGTATTTTCTCTTAAAAATTAACTGTGATTGGTGTTGTCGTTGTTGTGTTACCCTTGGGTTCCCCTTTAGCAACACAGTCTTTATATTGACCTTTACCTTCCCTCTGGTAAAACCCTTCTCAAGAAGAAGGGGCTGGATGAAAAGACTTCAGTTAATATGTGGGGTATGTACAACTTCTATAGAACTAGAGGGAGTTGTGGAGGGTAAAAACTTTGGAAGAAAACGGAGACTGAAATACAAACAGCAAATAACTGAGGACGTGGGTGCCAAGTGGTAGTTTGAGATGAAAATTTTGGCACAGGAGGGAAATTTGTGGCGGGCCACATCAAATCAGTCAGAAGACTGACAGCACAAAAGATCCTTCTTATACATTGACCACGACCTCTGGTTCCCAGTAGTCATAGCTGTGGTATAGTTACAATTTTATAATTTGGATACAGACATTTCTTGCCCTGCATTAACAGAAATGCTTGAGCATCCAGATTGCCATTAAAACGTATGAAGAAGGAAGGATTCAGAGCCAATTTTTTCACATCAAATCCCGCCCCAGTAGATTATTTTCAGAAACAAATGAAAGCAATATATTTAGATAAATTGAAATTTTTAGTTGGAGATTATAAATTTTACACTCTCCTATTAGCTGAAGACCATGAGATAATCGATGGAAAGGAAGTTGTTTGAAGGATATGATAAGTGGATTTTAATGGTTCAAATGGCTTTGAACACTATGGGACTTAACATCTTAGGTGATCAGTCCCCTAGAACGCAGAACTACCTAAACCCAACTAACCGAAGGACATCACACACACCCATGCCCGAGGCAGGATTCGAACCTGCGACCGTAAGAGTCCCGCGGTTCCAGACTGAAGCGCCTATAACCGCACGGCCACTGCGGCCAGCTAAGTGGAGTTTAAAAAGAACCACAAAGAAAACGAGTCTGTGATAGCAGGTGGTGACAAACAGCATGACTCAAATCCTGAGAATTTTTTGATTAAATGTTTTTCTTTTAAATACCTATGTGTAACTACACCGTGGGTGGGGCGGACGGGGGGGGGGGGGGGGGTGGGGCAAGAAGAGTGTAGAAACCTGGACAAAAGATAAGTATTATTTGACAATTAACTCAATACTATGCAGTAGTATGATCACAAACAATAATTTAACTAGATAAAAAATTATGGAAGGCACAATATGTAAACATGAATCAGAAGTTTGGAAAACAAGGAAGACAGAAAAAGATCTACTACAAAGATCAACTGCAAGATGAACTACAATGTAATTATTGTAGACGTCTCAGGACTAGACCACATTAGATATAAACAAGTCAGAAGAATGATGGAGGTGGCAAGAAACATAATACAAGTCACTGAGAGGAAATGATTATTGTGCTATGGCCGTTTAGAATAAATGGATAACAGTAAATGACCAAAGAAAGTATGGAAATGGACCCTTGTGTGAAAAAAAGAAACGAAGTCGGCAGCCTACAAGAAGGCTGACAGATGTCGAAGAAGCTACAGAGTGCAGTCGTGTCCAAGTGGTGGATCTGGAAACCACTAATCTGTGGAGTCTGAGAGGCGAGAAACGGCGTTACCTGTACATAAATCGTGAAATATATAAAGGGTGAAAAAATTATGCTCCAGTTCAAATGGGATGCATCTGTATATAGTAATCACGCACCAAACACGTACGATATTCATCTTCAGCGTTTCACAATTTCTATGTGTTACACATGATGTTGAACAAGTTGACACCAATACGTAAATTAAAAATTATGACCTTTTTCATTTCAGTCAATTTAAAAAAAGTATTTCAATATCAAGAACATATCCTAGAGCCGTAATTTAATTTTTACAGACACAATAACGAATACTTAGCCATTATTTTTAGGACACATCAGCCTACCTCTTACAAGACATACACATTACATAAATCAGGCTCAAGACTTCATAACGGGTCTAAAAGAGGTGATGGTCTTCGTTTAGGACAAATGGGCTTGACTGGGACAGAGAACGTAAATGATTTTGACGTTGACTTAGGGTCGAAGGCAGACTTTCCCGTTATCTTACATCCAGTAGTTTTATTTGTTCACTTTTGACTAGGAGATCGGTTATTCATAACTGTTTACATTTTTAGTGTATTTTCGTGCTCTGTGGAGTTAGAGAATACTGACCTTGGGAATGAGATCGTCCACCTTCTCCTTAACATCCGTCATCACCTTCTCACCATCCTTGACATTGGATGTCACCACTTTCTTGCCATCCTCGCCGACCTTCACCGTCTGCTCACGTACGATACCGTCTGGACCAGTTACTCTGTAACGTGAAAAGCACTATCTATGTACTTCAGTGCACCGATGTTGGAAGAAAATGAATAAAAGGATGTGTACTTTATCATCATTATTACTGACTCACTAACTCATACATCATATTTCTACAAGGATAACGACTTAAGGGATCGATAAAGTTATTGCTTAGTAGTGTTAAGGTAGGCTTACATTTTAATTTTCATACCTTGACAATTCTAAAAGCCAGTTCCACGAAATTCAGTAAGTGGAAAAATATGCATTTTTGACAATGAGAAAGACTCATACTTGGGTAAGTAACTGGTTCACAGATGTCTTAATTAACAGTTACATATTAACCTTGCAGAAATGTTCATTGTCTTGGTTTCTTTGATAACTAAACACGCAATAAATATTTTGCGTTTATTTTCGCTGGGTTTTGTAGGTACAACACATAGAACATTCATTAGGATCATCACATCACTTCATCTCGAAACTGTTTCATAATGAATTGGGTTCCTTAATCACTTTTTGTTCCATATTAACATCAATCAAAAATTAATAATTTGAAATGTTTTCAGTCTTCAGTGCAAACTGTAACGCATGTTGTAGGCCATCAAAAGTAGAGTATTCACTGAAAATAATGTGATCCATGCATCAGACAAAAAGTTCCCAAGGAAATCATTTTGTAAATATACAAACTGAGAGAAGTAGTCTGAAGTTCGAAAATTCCTTTACTGTGTCTTAGGATGAATTCTGTGAACTAAAACTGCCCAGCCGGCAGGGGTGACGGAGCGGTTCTAGGCGCTACGGTCCGGAACCGCGCGACCGCTACGGTCGCAAGTTCGAATCCTGCCTCGGGCATGGATGTGTGTGATGTCCTTAGGTTAGTTAGGTTTAAGTAGTTCTAAGTTCTAGTGGACTGATGACCTCAGATGTTAAGTCCTATAGTGCTCAGAGCCATTTGAACCATTTTGTTGACACATTTTTGAAAACGGCCCAGGTGATCAATATTCACGCTGCTCCTCTTCCTTCCTCACTTTGTTTTTAGTTTCAGCATTTTTTCTACTTTTCTTGCCTTCTTGGTGGAGCATTCTGCCCTTACTCTAGAAGAGTTTATTTCACCGCATGTCATCATCCTTCTAACGTATAATCATATTCAGCACCATTGGTATTTATACCTCCTCAATAACTTTTAATGTGCCATCCTCCTTGCCATTAGAAGTAGTCATTTCATCACAAATCCATATTTGCACTGTTCTTCGAAAAAAGACAGTCTTTTTGGAATTGAAGTACTCATTTGCATTTTGAGTGAAACCATCATCACAAAGTTTTATTTCCTTCCACTATTTTCTGTAGATTCTATAGGACATAAAAAGGTTTTAACTTTTTCATCAAACACTATGATTATGAGCGTTCTCCTTCAAATTACTACATCTACATTATACTCCGCAAGCCTCCTAATGGTATGTGGCGGAGAGAACTTTTGGTCCCTCCAACCCTGTTACATTCGCGAATGGTGCTTGAGAAGAATGATTGTCGGTAAGCCTCTATATTGGCTCTAATTTCTCAAATTCTGTCCTCGTGGTCAATACGCGATATGTATGTGGGTGGAAGTAATATGTTGTCTGACTCCTCCTGAAAAGTGCTGTCCCGAAATTTCAATAGCAAATCTCTCCGTGATGCACAACGTCTCTCTCTTGTAACGTCTGCCATTGGAGTTTGTTTAGCATCTCCGTAACGCTCTCTCGCTAGCTAAACGATCCCGTGACGAAACGCGCCGCTCTTCGCTGGATCTTCTCCATCTCTTCTATCAGTCCTACCTGATGGGGATCCCAGATAGATGAACATTACTCAAGAATCGGGCGAACAAGCACCTCATAAGTCATTGCCTCCGTGGATGGGTTACATTTCCTTAAGATTCTTCTGGTGAATCTGAGTCTTGTGTCTGCTTTTCCCATTATCTGTTTTATATGGTCATTTCACCTAAGGTCGCTCTGGATAGTTACGCCTGGCTATTTCACGGCAGACGCTGTCTCCAGCTGTTTGTCATCAATACGTTTATTTCCATGCGAGTATGACATTTTTCGTTTCGTAAGATGCTTTGACCTCTCCCATTTCTGTATAAAAAAGAATCAGTTCAAGAATAGCACGTAAACAGCTTCAGAAATTTGTATGCACACTCAATAACACAATAGAATTATACAAACAAGCTGATCTAAGGTGAACAATTGAAGGACTGTGCTGTGTCTAAAAAGTATGAGAAAATCATTGTCCGTTCTGCCACACAGAAGTACGAGAAATACATTTCAAGGTAAAACTGACAGAGAGACAACTAACAGTTAGGAACTAGTACATAAAGTGAGCATGGAATGTTTAAACGTTTTAAACGTCCCAGTGTATATGTTTATCTATAACTCTGCAACCAATAAAGATTTTATGTTCAAATCTTCATGTATATAGAGCTAAAGGTACCGTACAATGAATTGTTTGGAAGAAATTTTGAAAAATGAAGTTTTTGAGTCCAGATAACTTTATGTGTCGCCATAAAAAAGAGCTCCCCACAAGAACACGACGAACTACTCTGCAGTTGTTCAGTGCCACTGGCTTTTGCAATTGCCAATAGAGAGAAAGACGCTGTTTTATTTCCTTTAGATCTTTACAGACCGTTTTGGGACAACGTAGGTGTACAATATTATCACAGGCACCGTATGTACTGACTTCTGCTTCTATTTGGCTTTTATCCTATCTGACGAGTCTCTGTACTTGTCCAGTTAAGCTGAGCTAGTCATCTTCGCCATAGAAATCACTGTACCGAACACCTATTATTTTGCAAACCACCAACAGTGTTCGGTACAGTGACGTGTATAGCGAAGATGAATAACTCATTTTTACTAATCACTATTCTATGGTGTTATGCGTCACTACTATTATTATTATTATGATTATTAATGTTGTTTTTGTTGTTGTTAAAAGCTGTTGATGACTTTTGTCTAATCTCTTAAATAAATCTTATTCATTCTCTGATGACCAGGATATTACAAGTGTAAATGCAGATATTTTTATTGATGACTGAGGAAAGAGTTCTGAACAACATTACATCAGTATTTACTTGATTTGCAGACTAATAATTATATCTGTGAGCCCTAGCATGGTTTTAGGTTGGTTGGAACCTCGAAGTATATGCGGCACGAGAAAGCCTCAAATGCCTATTTTACTCTGGCCAGCAGATCAGGTGTTGTAGTGTGGGTGCGAGCACGCAAAAATATTAGTCTATACTGTCAGGCGTAGTCCACTTAATGGTGCAGTTACGGCCGTGCAGAAAACATGAGATAGTAAACCGTGCAATGTGTTTGTAGGAAGACTATTAGACACAGAGAAAAAAACAGCTTACGCACTAAAGTGAGTAAATATTAAGGTTCAATGATCACAATATCTACACTTATACCCTTAATTCCTTGAATATGATAATAAAGATAAACTGTAAACTACTTACTGTGACAAGAAAAGTGATTTATTCTGTTCTCTACGTCACTTATCTGTTTTCTGTGAAAATACCTTCACAACACCACAAAAAAGCAGTAGCACTCAAAGACAAGTTTATATACGTACCTACAGATGCAAAATTACTGTATTGTGGGTGCGGTCACTGTGCGAACATATCTGCATAGCGTCAGTGTAAGCAAACCCAGGAAGAAATCGAGAGCTACTGAATGCGAGCTCGAGGGCAAATCGTAATGTGGGCATTACTGTTGTCAGCTACTGAAACTTACTGTTAGTAAATGGAAAAAAAAGTTTCCAAACAGGGAATATAGCGCAGGTCGTTGACATTTGAACTTTTCCTCAGGTACAGGGGGTCGACAAAAATATGGAAACACCAAAAAGATAGCACATTACTGAGCCGTACTGGCCACGGCTTATCCGTCGTTTTAAACCTTGACTGTTACTTTCCGTTTGGTTTCCTACGGTTATTGCGGTTATGCGTGGTTCTTCCTCCTACGTGTGGCAGCAGCGGTGTGTATCAATATTCGCACCTTTTACTAATTTTGGTCTGGTGCTTATAGTTTCCGGCTAGCCGGTGTGTGGCAGTGGGTCGGTTGATGTGGATTAGCCAGGAAATCTCCTCACGGCACAGTGGACCGGGCCCGCTGGCGGACTCTACGCAAAAAATGGTTCAAATGGCTCTGAGCACTATGGTACTTAACATCTGAGGTCATCAGTCCCCTAGAACTTAGAACTACTTAAACCTAACTAACCTAAGGACATCACACACATCCATGCCCGAGGCAGGATTCGAACCTGCGACCGTAGCAGTCCCACGATTCCGGACTGAGCGCCTAGAACCGCTAGACCACCGCGGCCGGCAACTCTACCCAGTGTCGGAGTGTGTGGGAGCTGTTCAGATTGCTACGAGGTTCGTGGCTCACCGACCCAGGACATCAAAGTTGAGTGGTAATTTAATTACCGAAGACAGTCTCTTCAGTTTGTGCCGTTGGCTTTCATGGTTGGCTGTTGGGGGTATTCCCGTGAGCAACAGCGAGTGTTCAAGTTGGCTAAAGTTTGGCCTCCATCCGGTGGAGTTTAACTGTATTTTGGTTATTAAAAGTCCAAGCGCACCAGCGGAATTTTCTGTCTTGTGGCCGTTAGCGTTCCGGTTACCTGCCCTGGCCGCTGACGTAAAATTCCGGCTGTGTCCTTGTCGCTGTCCAACACGTGTGTGTAGTTTTGACAGCTTATGCATACTTGGTTGTGGGCGGCTACGCCTTTTACGTTTTGGCTTTGGAGTTCCTTGTGTACTGGTCGGTTGGAAAGCAAGTCGTCTTATCGGTGGGTCCGTTGACTGTCTCTTAGTTGGGTTGCCGGTGAATCGGATATAGTTGGACCGACTACCTGTCTCCCCTAAGCAGACGTTAATATTTCAAGTGCAGACCGACCCCCGGAAACTTCTGAGCGCCGCTGGTTGTACTGCCTTTTCTTATTGGTGTTTAATTGTGTATTTTAATGCCTCATAGCCGATGGTTTGAATTTTTATGCTTTTAGTGGGGTTAAATAATTGGCTTTCAGGCGTTTTAAAATTGAAAGTTCCTTACTTCTCAAGTCTTTCATTGTTTGGGCCTTCAGCCTCATTTAAAATATTTTTTGGAGAAAGCTTCGGGCCTTCTGCCTTTTGAAAATTCATTGTAGTTGTGTTTTTCAATCATGGGCCTTGACCCGTCTTAAAACTTAAATTCCTGACTTGTTAAATCTTAGACTGTTTGGGCCATCAGCAACATTAAAAAAAAAATTTAAGGATAAAGCCTACAGCTTTCAGCGTTGTAAAAATTTATTGTAGTTGCGTTTTGAATCATGGGCCTTCAGCCGTTTTAAAGATAAAATTCCTTATTGTTAAGTCTTAGATTGTATGGGACTTCAGCCTCATTTTTTAAAATTATTTAAGGATAAAGCTTTGGGACTTATGCCTTTAAAAATTTATTGTAGTTGTATTTTTAAATCATGGGCCTTCAGCCGTTTTATAAATTAAAGAGATTGCACCCTTAAGCCATAAGATTGTGTGACATATTCAGTCGATAGTTAATCTCGGAGTTTTGCGCTGTAATGTTTGAGCAGCTAAATAAAGTTATATTTGTTCGAGTGTAACTGACAGCCGCTCATTTTTGACCCCTTTCCACAATTCCAACTACCTATTCTGTCCTGCGGTTTTAACCAGGCGTTTCAATTACCATACCTAAAGCGGTATAGGAAAACCGTTGGCGTTCATAATAGGATCAGGTAGTCGCAGCTCTGATAAATGCAGATTTTGTATGGTTTTCAAAGGTATCTTACAGCATTCTTCCTACAAGATAGTGGCACGTGCACTTAACAATGATGGAACAGCTGCACATCTTTCTCTCAAAAAAAAAAAAAGACTGTAAAATCTCAATAATATTGAGATGTGGTGAATGTCGTGACCAGGGGAGATGTAACAATTAGTCCTCGTGCTCACGAAACCAGCCCTGTACGATACGAGCTGTGTGAGCAACTACTCTGTCATTTGGGAACACACAAACGTACCATGGTCTGAACCTGATAAGCCAGAATGGTCACATAATCCTTGGCGTTACTGCAACCCTCTGGTCGCATGACATATGCCTTTAGAACAACGTTTCCCTGTTATGGGCATATGCATCACTGACGAGCGCTTTCGGAATTTCTGCTCGCCGTGCAATTCCCAGCTTATGGAGCTCCCTTCTTGTTGTTTTGGTCCTGACAGGGTGCACGTGCATGACACCAAATTCTGCACTGACTTTTGCTGATGTTGGTCTTATTTCTCCTCAAAATCTTCTTCAATGACAGTCGATCAAGATCACTCAGTACAAACTTTCGTTCGTGTTGAGACTTGGCGGATGATGTTTTCCGGCTCTCCCTGTATCTAACATAAATTCTCGCGGTGTTTCCATTTTTTTGTCGGTTCAAAGAAACCAGAGGTTTTGTGATGCACCTTTTGCATTTCTTGCTTTTGCGTTTGCGTTTTCTTTAAAAGCAAAGAGGAAAGGTGAAGCGGTAGCCGAGAATAGAGCCTGCGCCTACCGTCATGTATTTCTGATTTTCAAATGTTTAAAAACATGTTTTTCCTGTGCTTCGGGATGAGGAAGGACTAGCTCTCTGCTAATGAACGAGGATAGATGCACGTTATTTTAGAGCGTAATCGGCGGCAGACATTTTGGTTATGAGAATAAGTGAAAAGTCTGTATTTTTGATGTGTGTAAAAGAAATAATACATTCGCATTTCGTTAGTGAAAAATTGAGTTTTTATTCCAAGCAGCACTGTAATAAGTAGAATTGAAGCTCACCTGTGTGCTTCGGAGTTATCGTGAAGATCCGTTTACCATATCATGGACACGGTCAAGGTTTTGCAGGTGAATACGGCGATCGGACGTAGTATTATTAATTGGTAAGCAAGAATCTACAGCAAGATAAAGACTATTTCGTCCATGCAGACCTAATATGAACTAATATCAACTCATTTATAGGTACAGCCCAGCTTACTGTGCTTGTCATAGCGCCGAAGAATTAATCTTATTATTTCCACATATCTGAACATTTTTAATATATATTTTTTAATTATATTATAGTTTCCCATACGAAAACAATCAGAAAATATCCCTGGACAACGAAAAAAATTTTTCCGGTAGATTTCGCGTCCACCCTATACGGGTGTAACGCATATTAAGTGCCGATATTTTTATATTTGCTACATTAATATCTAAACACACAAGCGTGTCTTTAGCTTTTCTTTGTGTGAAGCAGTCTCCTCACAAACACGTCGCAAACTTTACGACCTGATGTTTTCTGCACAGCCGTAACTACACCACTAAGCGGTCTACGTCTCTCAGTACACTCCAACACCTTACGGGCTGCACAGGGGAAAATAAGCATTAACGGCTTTTTCTTGCCACATGTAGTTGGAAATACCAACCAACCTAAAAACATACGACTCCTAGTAGCTATAATTATCAGTCTGCTAATGAAGTAAATACAGATGTAGTGATGTTAAGTACACTATCCTCAATCACCAGTAGAAATATCAGTACTTGGCGTGTTACACCCTGAATTTCCGAGCAAGGCGACGCAATGGTTAAGGCACTGAACACCTCAGTTCAGATGTCCCTTTGTGTTCTGTACATAGTGACCTCTTCGGCAGGACCTTAAACGCTAACATTTATCCTCTATGGTACTTCATAATGCCACATAAGGAAAGGTTGCCCATTCGATAACTGCCTCTGTCAGTGCTGTGTCTGTAAACATCACTGCGTGTAGCACAAAATGATATATTTTTGTTCATTTTGAGCACAACTGATACAACTAAAATATAGCCTTAGTGTGTCGTGAATAGACATAAGCTGGATGTGAGCATTAAATCTATTTGCCAATTTGAAAAGCCAGTTCCAGTAAGCGAGACATGTAAGCATCGGTGAAGGCGGGTCCCAGTTACCTGTTCAGAGACTTACTTGGTCGTTGAGACACTTTGGCCGTCACCTCCAACGGACGAGGTAGTGAAGGACGACTGTGTCTTCATCTCTTCAGACAGAGCGGCGCCGACTAGGAGCAGCAACACCAGCAACTGTATTATGGGATCACCAGTTAGTTGATTAAGAAACTTTAAGGTGTTGCATGGATTAATCGAAACAACAATGGTGAGCGCTATTGAAATCTAAATCTGTATAGACGATGAAAAACAATAACCGGTGGCAGTTCTCTATGCTTTGTTATTTATACAGCGTGTCCCAGGAGGAATGCTCACTATTCAGAGATACTTTTTTCTAAAAAATGAAGATAACAACAGTCAATTGGTTGCACAAAGTTTACAGCATTGACCTGGTTACGATAGCGACTAAGAATATCTTCGTCAGAATCAGTTACACTTACCCATACAAAATTGTAATTAATATAGGAGAACAGTAGGCATTCCAAAATCCTTAAGCAGTACAAGACCTATCAGAAACAGAACAGGTATTACTCACATACGTTCACAATGCATGGAGAGATAACAAAACCATCTGAGCTGAAGTACTCAAGTCAAATAAGCAAAAGTTATCGTGTAAAATCAACATTAAAACCACAATTATAGCAAGCGGCTAGGGCTGACAAACTAGAAAGTTTAGCAAGTGATGACGCAGCTACGTAGAAGCTGTGCAATGCGCTCTACTTATGGGGCGCGAATGGCGTAGACCACAAATTAAGTAAACAGCTCTATTACACTTGAAAGTAGTTATACAAGAGACAAGACCTATAACAGACATGTAAATGCAGTTTATGAATGAAACATACAGAAATTGCTGCATACTGAAACAGCATTTGACACACGCCACCGATCCAGTGCATAAACCAGAAAAGGGCTCAGAATGAATAGATTAAAAAGGAAGAATAAAAGCCATGGGATATAATGAAGACAAAAGACGAGATAAAAGATGTTTGACAACCTTCAGCCAAAGAACTACAGTACAACAAAAAGCTGCGAATAGCGTTTCGAAGCCTTTAAAGAAATTTTTGTTTCCCAGTTGCAGCTGTTCATTAAGAATGAGACCATCATTAACAGATATATGCGTAAAAATTTCCAATTCTTCATGTATATAAAATCTGTAACCTTTATTTTCTATATGGACGATGATTACTTCTTCAACTCCCTTCGGTTTATGGCCTGTATCAAGCAAATGAACAAAAACGACCAATTATGCACATTAGTACCTTTTCTTCCTAATAAATCCTACTTGTATCTCATATTGATGGCTCTTCCAGTCTGTCCTACGCGATAAACTTGACGAGTGTCGCAGGTTATTTTATAGGCCACTGAATGACGCAATGGAGTAATCGAAGATTTCAGACCGTGTATTAGATTTTTCTGAAAATTATTATTAGTGGAAAAGGCGCCTTTACATCCATATTCTAGCACACGATGAATTCTGTAGGAAGCCGTCGAAGAGCACTGAACTGAGAAAAAAATCTTCGCTTCCATTGCTGTCATTTCTAGTAATGTTGCCTAAATTAGTGACTCTGTTGCTAGTTTTTGCTTTGAAAATATTATCAACTAAGGCAAATTATTTACGTGACTTTTTCAATGTAATTCTGTCGGAGACAGCAAAGGACTTGGAAGAGCAGTTGAACGGAATGGACCGTGTCTTGAAAGGAGGGTATAAGATGAACAACAACAAAAGCAAGACAAGGATAATGGAATGTAGTCGAATTAAGTCGGGGGATGCTGATGGAATTAGATTAGGAAATGAGACACTTAAAGTAGTAAAGGAATTCTGCTATTTCGGTAGCAAAATAACTGATGATGGTTGAAATAGAGAGGATATAAAATGTAGACTGGCAATGGCAAGGAAAGCGTTTCTGAAAAAGAAAAATTTGTTAAAATGGAGTATAGATTTAAATGTTAGGAAGTCGTTTCTGACAGTATTTGTATGAAGTGTAGCCATGTATGGAAGTGAAACGTGGACGATAACTAGTTTGGACAAGAAGAGAATAGAAGCTTTCGAAATGTGGTGCTACAGAAGAATGCTGAAGATTAGATGGGTAGATCACATAACTAATGAGGAGGTATTGAATAGAATTGGGGAGAAGAGGAGCATGTGGCACAACTTGAAGAAGGGATCGGTTGGTAGGTCATGTTCTGAGACATCGAGGGATCAATTTAGTATTTGGGGGCAGCGTGGAGGGTAAAAATCGCAGGGGGAGAGCAAGAAATGAATACACTAAGCAGATTCAGAAGGATGTAGGCTGCAGTAGCTACTGGGAGATGAAGAAGCTTGCACAGGATAGAGTAGCATGGAGAGCTGCATCAAACCAGTCTCAGGACTGAAGACCACAACAACAACAACATTTTTGAAGAAATGGAAGTTTTTAAGCGTATATTCGTTAATGATGGTCTCATTCTTAATGAACATCTGTAGCTGGGGAATAAGATTTCTTTAACTGCTTCAAATTTTTTGACATACTGTCGTTCTTTGACGCAAGATCTTTACACACAGTTCTCAAGCATCATTTTCCTCCTTTTTTTCATTACCTTAGTTATATCCCATGGCTGTTATTCCTACTACGGTAATTCTGTTCATTTTGGGCACTTTAATGCTTTATGCACTGGACAGACGGCGTGTGCCAGTGGCTGTTTCAGTTTCCAGCAGTCGCTGTATATTTCATTTTTAACCTACGTTCACACGTCTGTTATTAAGCCTGGCCTCTTGTAATGATTTATTTCATTTGCAATATAGCTGTTTTCTTAATGCACTGCTCTGTTTCCCGTAGCGCCGTAAACATTTGACAAATCTTTCACTCCGATGTCAGCCCTAGCAGCTTGACGATATATATGTAATTGTGCTTTTAATGTTGGCTTTATAGGACAACTTTTACTTATTTGATTTGAGCACTTCAGCTCATATGGTTTTATTATAAAAAAAAATGGCTCTGAGCACTATGGGACTCAACTGCTGAGGTCATTAGTCCCCTAGAACTTACAACTAGTTAAACCTAACTAACCTAAGGACATCACAAACATCCATGCCCGAAGCAGGATTCGAACCTGCGACCGCAGCGGTCTTGCGGTTCCAGACTGAAGCGCCTTTAACCGCACGGCCACTTCGGCCGGCTGGTTTTATTATCCCTGTATACAACATGAAACTATGTAAATAAGAGCTATTCTGTTTGCAATGGGTCTCCCCCCCCCTACCCTCCACCTCTACACCCTTTATCTCCATTCCCAACATGGCTTCCATCGACTCTCCCTCTGGATGACGCACTCTCTCCCTCCATTTATCCCTCCTAGCAACTCTGATCCTCACCTCCCCCCTCCTTTTTCTGTCCTTTTCCCAGTCTCCCTCTACCCACCCCCCTGCCAACCTGTTTTTCTCTTTCCTCGTCCCCGTCTACACTCTTTTTGACTCCCTTCTCTCCCCAGAGTCGTTTTGCATTCCCCTCCTCTGCCTTTCCCCACTCCCTCCTGCGTCTGCCCTATCCCCCCCCCCTTATGAGTCCTCTCCCTCCGTCGGCTCCTCCTCCCCAATTCGTTTTTCCTCTCCTCCCTCCATTTTTCCCCCTCATCTGTCCTGGTCCCCCCCCCCCCCCCCCCCGAATCTGCCACTGGGCGTGATTTTTTTATATTTCTTGCGAACAGAAACCAGACTGTCGCCGTGATTTATAATTGTCTGTCTATTATTGTACCTGTCTGCTTCCTGTGTATTTTATTAGCATCGCTAACCTTTGTTTTATTTTTTCACTTCCACAATTTTCCGCCATTTTACAATTTAAGTCACTGTTTTTGTAGACTGTTTTTACTGTTTATTATCTTCTTATGTTTTAAAAATTCTGTAGGCGGAAGAGCGAATCGAAACTCAATAAGGAAAAAAAATGGGTGCCGTGGGACGTAAGGTTGTTAAAGTGTTTGTTCTTCTCCTACACTAAATAATTTTTTTTACAGGTAACTACAACTTATT
Organism: Schistocerca americana; assembly: GCF_021461395.2. Classification (NCBI taxonomy): domain Eukaryota; kingdom Metazoa; phylum Arthropoda; class Insecta; order Orthoptera; family Acrididae; genus Schistocerca; species Schistocerca americana. Next base: position 279,313,067 of record NC_060126.1, on the reverse strand, counting down.
CTGACGAAGATATGCTTAATCGATATCGAAACCAGGTCAGTGCTATAAAATTTGTGCAACTTTTTGGCTGTTTTTATCCTTCATTACAACTTCAATATGGTTGCCGAAAGTCAGCCATGTTCAAGATTGTTGATATGACAGGCAAGCATTCGAAGCAAAAATGTCTAATAAACAGGGGCTCTAAAATGCATACTTCAAGACCTACTAGCACGTCATCCTCTTCGGTACTGTGAAGCAAATCTTTTCAACTGCAAGCTCTTTGCTTTCTGTGTTACGAGAGGTGGTAAGATGAACCAAAGCAAGGAAAAAAGTCCAGTAAACATGGGCTCTAAAACGCATACTTTAAGAGCTATGAACACCTGCTCATCTGCTCTACTGCGAGAGACATCTACTGAACAAGTGCTCATAACTCTTGAGGTGTACATTTTAAGATCCATGTTGACTAGATTTTTTTTGTTCGATTGGTCATTCTTGTCGTATCTCTGAATGCTGAGATACCCTGTATAGGGTGCAGTCAAAAGGAAACGAGAAAGATAGAAAAAAGTAAGTAAACTGTTATGTCAAAAGTAATGTTCAAAACTGTTAATACATTTATCCCACTGTGAGTTAAGACGATCAGTTGCTTCATGAAAATATGTTCGCGGTTGCCTACGGAACAGTGATTGTACCCATGCGTGCACTTCTTCCTGGGAAGCAAATCGACTGCCACCAACATCTTTCTTCGGGCTCCAAAAGTATGGTAATCGCGTGGGGAGAGATCTGGACTGTATAAAGAATGTGTAAGAACTTCCCAGCGAAACTTCTGCAGCGTAATCGAAACAACCTTTGCAATATGTGTCCCCATTTTCCTATCTGTCGCGTTCTCATATGACTGCCCCTTACGTGAATATCAATGCAACGCAAAAGATTTATGACTTTATTAAGGGAATGCAGTACACAGAAAACAGTAGACAAATTCAGCTAGCTATAATCTGTTAGTTCGCCAAGACAAGTGGTAGTTCAGAGCAAGAGAAAGCTGAAGACTAGGGATCCTAATACACATGACTGATAGAACTATTTGTTAATGATAGCTACAAAAATAATAACAACTGCAGTAAACTCACGATTATCTACAGGTTGTCGTTTATCTGCGCGTCGTCCGGTGATCTTTTAAACATAAAAAAAACAAGTGTGAAGAATTGTGCTGATTAGAACGAGTAATTTCATTTGAAATTCGAATCTGTCGTTATACAGTCCTGGGTGATGAAAACATCTACCAATTTTTTTTAATATTTTTTTTTTTTTTTGTTGCGCATTTGCAACCTATGTCTTCAGCCATGTGTTGTGTGTACGCTAATTCTGTTTTCCTCTACAGTTTTACTCTCTATAACTCCCTGTAATACCAAAGAAGCTATTCTTCGATGCTTTATCACATGTCCTGTCATCCTACACTACTTCTTGTATGTATACGTTTCTTTCTCAGACGATCCTACAGAGAACCTCCACGTTCCTTACCTTATCAGACCGCATAATTTTCAACATTCTTCTTTAGCACCACATCTCAAAAACTTCCATTCTCTTCCTGTTTTCACATACACTGTGATTTACTGCCATGTAATGCTGTGCCCCTAAAGTACGTTCTCAGAAATTTCTTCTTGAAATTAGGATCTATGTTTGATACTATTACACTTATCTAGGTTAGCAATCCCTTTCTGCCTGTGCTAGTCTGTTTCTGATGTCCTTGCTTCGTCCCTCATTGGTTATTTTGCTTCCAAGGTAGCAGTATTCCATAACTTCATCTACTTAGTGATCACAAATATCGATGTTGTTTTTATGTTGCTTCTCATTACTTTCGTCATTCCTCGGTTTATTCCCAGACCACATTCTTTTCTGATTAGACTCCATTCAGCCGGTCCTGTAATTCTTTTTCACCATCAGAGAGTCCTGCAATATCATCAGTGAATCTTTTTATCGTCATTCTTTCACCCTGAAATTTAATTCCCCTCTTGAGCCTAGCCTTTATTTCCATTACTGCATCTTCGACGTTTAGATTGAACTGTAGGCGTTGCAACGCCGTCTTTCACCCTTTCTAATCTGACCACTTCGTTCTTGGTCTTCCAGTCTTATTGTTCTTTGTTCTTGTTGTGGTAAATGGCGACGCCTATGAACGGGGACTTTAGCAGCTAATTGAAGTCGCTGTAATCCACAAATTATGTTCGGTAGGGGATGAGAGTGAAGTCCTAACTTTCGAGAAACACATTACGCATACAGAGCCACTGACATGGGTTCACACGTTGTTAGAGCAAGCAGGACAAACATCACTTAAAACTTCCGAACTACTAGGCCGTGGTCGATGTATAAATAGCCTTGAAAGCTTACATTGTTTTAAGCAGGACAAAATTCTTTCGACTGTACCCATGTTTTCACTCTCCAAAAACTGAGAACCACCGTTGGAAAAAAATTAATGACAATCAAGGTATAGAAAAAAATGGCCGACTTTTTCGCGAAACAGAAATTTAACGAAGCGATAGGAAACACAGATTGTTTACACTTAAAATAAGAGTACATTGTCTTCTTCCTGCAAGTGACGCTTAAATAATATTATGCACCTACAAATGTGACATGTAGCGTATTTTTTAAATGCAGTGAACAACAGTTTTCAGTAAAAACACGTTTATTTAAGATTATCTGTATTTTTCGATTATTTGTGCAGTCTCGAGGCCACCTTAATCCGGATCCTGGGGAGCTTGCTATACGTGTCATTTTGGGGCGTTTCATTCAGTTACGAATGACTTCATTTCAACCTACTTCTCTCTTCTGTTTGACTTAAATTCGATTTTACTGTATTTTCAACAATCATTTTTACGTCCTTCGCTCCATGTCTGACCTGTTTTTTTTTTCTTGTTATGTTACTGGCTGGGAAATAATATTTCCTTATTATCAACAATCGTTCTTATGTTCTTCGCTCCCTGTCTGCCCTGCTTTTTTTTTTCTTGTTATGTTACTGGCAGGAAAACAATATTTCCCTAGAGGAGCTTTAAATAAGTAATGCAATACATTTTCTTCTGAAAGCCGGTTGTTTTTATTCTTGACTCCAATATACCATATTATTCCCCCTCTTTAGGCTACAATTTTTTTTTTCTAGATAATCTCCATTACATGCGACAGCCTTACGCCACCTTACTGGCAGGTCCTCTTTGCCCACATAATACCATTATCTCGCCGACGTTCGAGCCAACATCTTGCTGCATCAATACCCTCCCCATCATACCCGCACTGCTACCCGTGGATTGCATTGGTCCAAACAGATGGAACGTGCGAGATCCGGGCTCTAGGGTTGATGAGGAAGAACTTTCCAATGAAGGTTTGTGAGCTCCTCTCGGGTGCACAGACTTGCGTGAAGCATTGCGTCGTCGTGAAGAAGGAAAAGTTTACATTCTGTGGGGACAAACACACTGAAATCGTTTCGTCAGTCTCCTGAGGGTAGCACAATACACGTCAGAAGTGATTTTTGCGCCTTGAGGGAGAACATCAAACAAAATAGCCCCAGTCAGAGTCCCAGAAATCTGTCGTCACGACTTTACCCGCTGAGGGTGCCACTTTGAACTTTTTCGTCGGTGAAAAGGTGCTGTGGCTCCACTCCACGGATTGCCGTTTTGTTTCCCTTTCGAAGTGATGAACCTATGCTTCACCGCCTGTGACAATGTTCGACATAAAAATTGTCACGATCAGCCGCGTAAAGCGCAAGCAATTCCTCACAGATGGTCCTCCGTTATAATTTGTGGTCTTCTGTTAGCCGCCGAGGAACCTAGCGGATACACACGTTTGAGTGCCCCAACTGGTGGACCAGTGTGCCATCGCTACCAACAGAGACGTCCAGTGAGAAGTGACGTGTTTGATTGTGATGCGTCCATTACGTCGACTGAGAGTGTACGCACGTTCCATCATCGCAATAGTCACAGCTCTGAGTGTCAAGCCGGCATTCGGAAGATCGGACAGGTTTCCGTGATATTGTTGTGATGATGACCGACGCCTATCCCAACGTGTTCACTGTTAGGTCTCCGTAGACAATTTGCAGTCACCTTTGAATATATCTGTGATGTTCCTGTTTGCTCAATGACAGTTCCTTGCTTAGACACATCTCCGCTGCATATGTATATTTGAAGGCTACCTACAGCGCTGCCACCTATCGGAACTTCATGAAACCACAGGAGCTGAGGCGGCAATGTTCAACAACGTTCGGCAACTTTCGCATAGTTTCAATCGAAATTGGCGGAGAAAAAAATGTGTTATGTTACATATTGTACTCCTCTCGTAGCTCCCTACACAGAGATTACCTTTTTAAGATGTCCTGAAGTGAGATATCGCGCTGTTGAACTTTACCATGCACGTGACACCGGACCACTTACGCTTCCTATTAAAAAGGTAGGCCAACATCTGTTAGTTAATGATATGTTCAACACATCATTTGAAAGTTTCTAGTACGAAAATTATGCAGAACGAGTCAATTTACAGGATATTTATTCATGATTAGTCTTAACATCAGTGAACATAAGAACTATGTATAATTTTTCTTTTACAGGCTACCAACTTTAAAATAAAAGTTCCTCCATGGAATAGAAGCAGCTGTTCAGGAGGAATAATTTTAGGTTAATTTAATACTTGCTTCGCTACCTGACAAACATTTTCTGTTCTTGTACATGCACATCTGCATACATACTCCGCAAGCCACCGTATGGCGCTTCACGGAGGGTACCTAATGCCACTACTGGTCATTTCCTTTCCTATTATATTCTCAAATGGAGTGGGGGAAAAACGACTGTCTATCTGCCCCCTTACGAGCTCCAGTTTCTCCTGTCTTCTTAGTCCTTACGCGAAACGTACGTGGGCGGCAGCAGAATCGTACTGCAGTCAGTTTTAAATGCCAGTTCTCTAAATTTTTTGTTTCCTGAAAAAAGTCTTCTTTTCCACGGAGATTCCGGGTTCAAGAAGCATCAACGTAATACTTGCACGGTGGTCGAAACTATCGGTAACACACCTAGCTGCTCGCCTCTGAATTTCTTCGATATGTTCCTTTAATCTGACCTGGAGGGTGTCCCCAACACTCGAGAAGTACTCAAGAATGGGTCGCACTCCTGTTCCATACGCAGTCTCCGTTATAGATAAGCTACATTTATCTAAAATTCTCCAAATAAATCCAATCAAACCGTTCGGCTTCCCTATGTTATTGGGAAAATGATCAAGAATTTTTGTTGTGCGCATTCAACTCCTATCTGAGCTGCAGATAGCTTTATGGTTCAAATGGCTCTGGGCACTATACGACTTAACTTCTGAGGTCATCAGTCGCCTAGAACTTAGAACTAATTAAACATAACTAACCTAAGGACATCACACACATCCATGCCCGAGGCAGGATTCGAACCTGCGACAGTAGCGGTTACTCGGTTCCAGACTGTAGCGCCTAGAACCGCACGGCCACTCCGGCCGGCTAGCTTTATCGATGTGCAGTTAAGATTTTGTAGGATTTGACATCATTGTTCTTCTCAAACTGTGATACATTATTTACGAATAGTTCCAGTAACGGGTATGTGTGCTGTGATGGTGCAGTTAAAATGCATAATTCTTTGAAGAGTGCCGCGCGGAATGGCCCTGTGGTTTAGGACGCCATGTCACGGATTACGCGGCCCCTCCCGCCGGAGGTTCGAGTCCTCCTCGGGCATGGGTGTGTGAGTTGTTCTTAGCATACGTTAATTTAACGTAGTGCGCAAGTCTAGGGACCTTAGCAGTTTGGTCCCTTAGGGATGCACATACATTTTGAAGAGCACCTACATAGTGACCTCGGCTGACTATCACACTCTTGCTGTTTGTTTTTGAGCAGGCAAGACTTTCTTCTAAATGATAAGCTACGCCACAAAATTATTCCGCAAGACATTATTGTGTGGCAAGATGCGATATACGAGGGTTGGAACGTAAATAGTGGCAACTATTTACTCACAACCGATACAAAAGAGTTACATGTTTGCACCTGTTACTACCCTTAAAGGTAGTCACCAGCGTTGTGTAGAACCCGCTGCCAGCGATGTGGAAGGCGTAGTATACCGTTAGCAGAGCCTGTTCTATTGATGGTGCGAATGGAGCCGTCTACTGCCTGTCGAATCTCTGAAACAGTTCTGAAGCGAATGCCACGAAGTGGTTCCTTCATCTTCGGAATCAAATCGAAGTCACAAGGCTGGCAACGGGTTCTACACAACGCTGGTGACCACTTTGAAGGACGGGTACAGGTAAAAATAGTTGCCACTATTTAAATTCCAACCCTCGTATCTCGCTATTCGAGCGGTCATCGTGTCCAGCTAACTGCCATGGGGAACTTTGGCGTTTAATTCCCCATACGGTATGCATTCAGCCTCGTGAGGCCAATTGAAGAGTACTCGAGTGACAAGTATTACTGAGAGAGAGGAGTGCAACCTTATACCTCTCCATATCGCATCAAATGCAGAGGCCACCGTAGCGGCCGGTCGGCATCATGTAGCCTTCTGGTTCTGATCGCGGTTTATCAGAAACCTAGTCAACCACTTTTAATAATGCTGTTTATTCACATAAATAGCGTCATTACCGGTTTCGAACCGACAGATTCGTCATCAGACGACTGTTCGTGTTAAGATACACATTTGCTGTGTTTGCATCATCTTTCTGATGATAAACCTATCGGTTCGAAACCGCTAACAACGCTATTTATGTGAGTAAATAGCGTTATCAAAATTAGCTAGCTACTGTTTCCTTTTCTGTAAGAATTAGCTTGTACTTTGTACACAGCTAAGCTATCAAAATATCAGTATTCAACAAAATAGCACAACTTGTCCAAAGTTTAGACTAAGAAATTTCTGTTTTCATGTCAAATGACCTTAGCAAGGAATCCTTATTTTCCCAATGGTATCAATTGCTATCCCCAAAAATTTCTCCTCGCTTCTCATATCGCCAGATATAGAGCTCTTCAAAGCCATAATAAAACTGTTATTGTTATTACTGTTATCATTCATGGATAAACAATAAATACTAGCAATGGGATTAATAAGGAAAGTACGGCACCTACCGAAATTCCAAAGCATAAAGCATCTTCGAACTGGGAAGCATGGGAGTATACAAGTTGTAAGAAAATAACGACCAACAAAGAATGAGGAATGTGGTAAGCTTTCCACGGAACTTATTGACGAAAAGAATGTAATGGTATGGGGTGACTACTGCAGGGAAGAATAAAATGTTTCTACTCGCATGATCTAACAACAATCTAGAGGCAAATTTCAGATGGGGCTGAAGTTTAGCATTCTGGAAGTTAATTTCGACCATTGGTTATCTTAGTACAGCTTGAAACGCTCATTTTTTAAATCCCCATACCTACATCGAATACTTTACGCCAAGAATTTATTCACGCCTCACTAGGTGTTGTATACTTCTGATAAAATCCCACTCACCTTGAACATTGTTTTCCGCGGAAGAGCACCCGTTGTCACCTGGAACACAGATACCCTTCTGACTACTGCCTTTATAGCAGACTCAATCTTGTAGACTATAACGACCCGTTAACGTCATTTTCCCCTATCGAGAAACGATTTAAATTCCATTACTCTGTAATTTTTCCATTCACCTATCCTTATCTAACGGTGCCGCTAACACATAAAGTCTCCCTTTTGAGGAAGTTCAAGCCTTCTCGTAATCAATAACATCCTTTATTGTGGCACATTCCCCGCTTCACTCCATCTTAGTTTCAGTATGCGTATCGTGATGCACGTTGCCCAAACTGTGTCTTCATTTGCTCGGTGTCTTGATATGGGTCTTCTATTAGTTTACGCCACATAGTGAACCTCTGCCAACTTACTGCATGATTATGGTACTAGGAAACCAATATGCACTCTGTCTCTACTGAAATATAATTTTGTCTGTTAGTGTGCCTCGCAGTTACGCACTAGGAGTACGATCAGATATCTGTCTTTCATAAATCAAAGAAAGGGTAATGTCAAACAGGGCGATATTTGTGAATCCTTGGTGGTTAAAAACCTCGATGTCCTGAAACTCCACGCGGTGACAGTTTCACCAGCAGTAGTGGCTTTCTATTCTAAAAACACGAGTATTCCGTATCGATATAAAGTGAAGAACATCATTCACATAATCGCGAAATTATGAAGGGCAGATAAATACGAGAAACAATATAGAATCAGCTTTTGACAGGTCCTGTCTGCTGTATCCAAGTTATCAATTAGACTAATATGCAGAAGAATGGGAAAGAAACCTGGCGACCTTTTAGATAATAATCGATTTGGTCTTAGGAATGGCAAAGGCGTTCATCATTACAAGACTGTGCAAAATGTTTGAAAATGAGTATGTACTAAAGTTAGGTGTTGTATGTACTGAATCCAATAGGGAATGATAAAACAGGAATGCTGTAACATCTAGCATGTTTTTCGCCTTCCATCGTGTGTAGAAATTATGTCGTAAATGTTTTTATAGAGCATTACGTATTCTTTCAGCGAGTAGGCTAGACTTGAGATTGCATACAGTCAGAGATAAGGATCAAATGTAGAATAGAGCCTCATAAATGGCACTGCCTTTTAATTTTTATCACTCACATAATTCACCTATCAAACTATCTGTGTGATTTTTTAAATTTATTTATCGTTTGGCGTAAGCACTTGGACACCTGTAGCAAATCGGCCTTTGAAAATACTCCAGCTGAGGAGCTAAGAAAATTAGTACATCACGTTTTAGGCACATTAGTTATAAAACATTCATAAAATATGTAGCAAAATGAACAGCACAGTGTGTGGTGCAATAGACTGTAAAATGACCAGTAAAGGTAGGAACAATAAAGTGTACATTCTGATCAGTAGTTGAATGAATATTAAAGTCAGCTATAAAGAGAACATTAAAAACAATTAGTAGTAAATTTGAGAGGATTAAGGAACATGGGTAGCAAGGCTTACAGGTTAATTCTATGTCATCCATCGAGAAAATTGTAGCATCCTTCAGTTGGTACATATCTCGTTTTGGTCCTTGGTACACTCTGATGTTCCAGACACTCACAATATCGTCAACTGTCTGACGCAGAGCACGACAGTCAAATTGTAGGCCCGAGGATTTGCACCATTTGTACAGAAAGCCATGGTAGACTGCACGTGATGTTCGAATCCTATCAAGAGCTTTCCACTGTCAGCAGGGAAGTTCGAAACCAGTTGGTCTTAGTGCGGGGTCGGAAGTGGAACAGTAGATCGTCACGTTGTCAGCGCTCTTGTCTGTTAAACACTGTGCCACGACGTTGAAGTCTGTGTCAGGTAGTTGGTCCGCTATGACTAATGAGGGTTTCCCGGACCTCAGCTTTCTCAGTGATAAATGAGGAATGTCATTACCCACTACCAAGTTCGGGTCACTTTGAATCCTCTTATTTTGACTGACAAAGAAGTCATTTATGCTTAGCGGAGTTGGGGGCAAAGTGACTCAGCAAGATTAAGATTGCACCAATGCACGTTTCATGCACTCAGTGATGATACGCATTATGTTGTGCAGTTTGTCATCTAGCTTCCTTAAATAGTTGCTATTCAGCTACAAAGTACACTAGCCGGCCGGTGTGGCCGTGCGGTTCTAAGCGCTTCAGTTTGGAACCGCGAGACCGTTACGGTCGCAGGCTCGAATCCTACCTCGGGCATGGATGTGTGTGATGTCCTTAGGTTAGTTAGGTTTAAGTAGTTCTAAGTTCTAGGGGACTGATGACCTCAGTAGTTAAGTCTCATAGTGCTCAGAGCCATTTGAACCATTTGAACAAAGTACACTAGACTTATGGGAGAACCTCTCAGTGTGGAAGATGTCCTCCCCACGAGCTCTCCTATGACCGAACAGGCCTCGGAAGGCCCAACGGTTCCGAAAGACCGCCGTGTCATCCTCAGCCCATAGGTGTCTCTGGTTGCGGAGATGAAGTGGCACGTGTTCAGCACAACGCTCTCCTGGCCTTTGTCAGTTTCCGTGACCGGAGCCACTGCTTATCAAGTAGCCCTTCCGTTGTCCTCACAAGGACAATAGCACTCGGTCGACTCCGTCCGAGTGCTACCAAAACCCGACAGCGCTTAACTTCGGTGATCTGGCGCAAACGGCATTACCACTGATGCAAGGCCCCCATTTAATGCCACACTGTTTACGCGGTGTACTGATGAGTATGTTGACTTTAGCTGCTGTTGCTTCTAGGTTGCTTCTGGCAATGATATCGTGCGGTCGAGTATGACGCCAAGGTATTTAGGAAACTGGTTAGTGAAAACCCGTTGTTTCTCTTTTGATTGTGCTGACAGGCAGTTTCAAAGTAGTGTAGAATTTCCTAACAGCCTTACGATCTTGGGAAAGGGTACTGTCTGCATCTGCCGTCCGCCTGGCTTGGACAGCAGTATGATGATGCCACATTTGGGACAGAATGTGTATTTGACTGTACATAGCTTTTGTACGAGAGCAGTTCCACGAGTAGTTCAATTTTGTGATCTGAGAAAGTAATATTTGTGTGTAAAGCTAACCATCTGTATTCTTACAAGAATGTAAACCCTGTCTATAATTTATATAGTACATAACTGGACTTATTCGGTGATAATACGCTGAGGTGACGAAAGTCATGCGATATCTCCTAACATCGCCGGCCGAAGTGGCCGAGCGGTTAAAGGCGCTACAGTCTGGAACCGCACGACCGCTACGGTCGCAGGTTCGAATCCTGCCTCGGGCATGGATGTGTGTGATGTCCTTAGGTTAGTTAGGTTTAAGTAGTTCTAAGTTCTAGGGGACTTCTGACCACAGCAGTTGAGTCCCATAGTGCTCAGAGCCATTTTCTCCTAACATCGTGTCGGACACCCTTTCGCCCGGCATAGTGCAGAACCTCGATGTGGCACAGACTCAAAAAGTCGTTGGATGTTCCCTGCAGAAATATTGGGCCATGCTGGTTGCAATTGTGAAAGTGTTGCCGGTGTAGGATTTTGTGCACGAACTGACCTCCCATTCTGTCCCATCAGTGTTCGACGGGTTTCATGTCGGCGGTGTCATTCGCTCGAACTGTCCACAGTGTTCTTCAAACGAATCGCGAACAATTGTGGCTTACTGACATGGCGCATTGACATCCATAAAAATTCTGTTGTTGTTTGGGGAACGACAACGATGGATGGCTGCAAATGGCCTCTAAGTAGCAGAACATAACCATTTCCAGTCAGTTATTGGTTCAGTTGGACTAGCGAACCCAATCCATACTACGTAAAGACAGATCATACCGTTATAGAGCCAACGTCAGCTTGCATAGTACCTCGTTGACAACTTGAGTCCTTTACTTTATGGGGTCTGCAACACACTCGAATCCTACGATCAGTTCTTACCAACTGCAATCGGGACTCATCTGACCATACTGCGGTTTCCCAAGCAAATACGGTGCAACCCATATGGTCACGAGGCCAGCAGAGTTGCTGCAAGCGATGTCGTGTTGTTAGCAAAGACACTCGCGTCGGTCGTCTGCTTCCATAGCCCATTAACGCCAGATTTCGCCGCACTGTCCTCATAGATGTTCTCCATACCTCCAACATCGATGTCTGCTGTTATTGCACACAGTACTGCTTGTCTGTCAGCGCCGACAACTTTACGTAAACACCGCTACTGTCGGTCATTAAGGAAAGGTCGTCGGCCATTACGTTGTCAATGGTGACAGGTAATGCCTGAAATTTGGTATTCTCAGCACTGTGGATCTCGGAATGTTGAATTCCCTAAATATTTCCGCAATGGATTGTCCCATGCTTCTAGCACCACCTAGCATTCCGCGTTGAAAGTCTGTTAATTCCCATCGTGAGGGCCACAACCATTTGACACGAATCACCTAAGCAGAAATGACAGCTCCACCAATGCACTGTCCTTACCTTTGTCCCGTCAGCGTATAGCGTAGAAAAATTTAAAATTTCATTACTGTCTGTATCGTAAAAAGGAAGTTTAAGTAGTATGGCGTCGTATTACAAACTGAAATACCAGTTTTGTTATACAGAATGAACCATAGCTCTACCAACAAAATTTCGGCGGTTCATTGGGGATATTTTTTGAGTATTTTGGTGTAGGGTACTCGTGGTCTCTGGCAGCTCTTTACAGAGTAATCGCGTTCCTTTTGATTCCTTTTCCCCATTCAGCTTTCTATCTGCACTGCACTGGAAGTATCTGCATAACACTGCAAATGTCCACTGTATGCCCTGTGTATGTTGTCTGGAAACACTTATTCCATTCGGCGACGGTATCTGATGTTGTCAATGAGAAAGCCCATTTTGCTCTCGGACCTCAAGGCTGCATCCACTACTGCTCGGCTCTGTGTCGTTTCTTTTCCAGTTGAGTTAGTTGTTCGTTAACAGCGGTGCACAGCAGTGCTAGGTATATGTTTAATGATAGTTTGCCGAGATGCACCTCCGGTTGGGTTCACTGAATGTAGTTGAAGACCAGCACAGCGACGTAATGCAGTATTCTTCCATCTAAGGCAACCCCATTTACTTTTGTATCTGTTTGAGGATTTCTGCCTTAGTCTTTGCATTGTGTAGTTGCAATGCAGTCTTTTTCACTCTTTTGAAGTGTTTTCCTGTAGAAAATGGTAATTGTTGTGACAAACTGAATAATTCGTAACTATATAATTACCCTGCAACTGGACACCGGAGACCACGGGTCCCTTTCACCAAAATACTCAGAAAATAGCCCTGAACAGCCTCCGACATTTTGTCGGTGGAGTTCTGGCTCATCCTGTATATTCTATAGGTACATTTTAACATATTGTGGGCTACATATATTTTAGCAATTGATTGTCCTGCTGTGTGTTGTGTTATTGACGGTCAAAGTAGGAAGGATATAAAATGTAGACTGGCTATGGCAAGGAAAGCGTTTCTGAAGAAGATAAAATCGTTAACAGCGAGTATAGATTAAGTGCCGGAAAGTCTTTCCTGGAAGTATTTCTATGGAGCGTAGCCATGTATGGAAGTGAAAAATGGACCATAAATAGTTTAGACAGGAAGAAAATAGCAATTTTCAAAATGTGGTGCTGCTGAAGATTAGATGGTTACATCATGTAACTAATGAAGAACCACTGAATAGACCTGGGTAAAAGAGGAATTTGTGGCGCAACTTGACTGGAAGAAGAGATCGGTTGGTAGGATACGTTCTATGGCATCAAAATATCACCAATTTAGTATTGGAGGGAAGCGTGTAGGGTAAAAATCGTAGAGGGAGACCAAGAGATGAATGCACTTAGCAGATTCAGAAGGGTGTAGGCTGCAGTGGTTACACGGAGATGATGAAACTTGCACAGGGTAGATTAAAATGGAGAGCTGCATCAAACCAGTCTCTGGACTGAAGACCACAACAACAAAAACATGTATACCAGATTAAAAATGTAAATGCACGCCATTTCAACGATTAAATTTTGCCCATTGTATTATTTAATTTTCCAACCACAAAACTAAATGGATTATGTTAAATCTACACTGAAGTGGCAAAGAAACTGGTATAGGCATGCGTATTCAGAGATAAATAAACAGGCAGAATACGGCGCTGCGGTCGGCAACGCCTATATAGGAGAAAAAATGTATGTCACAGTTGTTAGTTCGCGTACTGCTGCAACAGTGGCAGGTTATCAAGATTTAAGTGAGTTTAAACGTGGTGTTATTGTCGGTGCACGAGGGACGGGACACAGCATCTCCAAGGTAGCGACGAAGGTGGGATTTTCCCGTACAACAATTTTAAGGGTGTAGAATGAATATCAGGACTCCTGTAAAACATCAAATGTCCGACATCGCTGCTGCCGGGAAAGATTCTGCAAGAATGGGACCAACAACGACTGAAAGGAATCGTTCAACGTGACAGAAGTGTAATCCTTCCACAGATTCTTGCAGATTTGAATGCTGACCCATCAACAAGTATCAGCGAGCGAACCATTCAACGAAACATAATCAATATGTGCTTTTGGAGCCGAAGACACACTCATGTACTCTTGATGACTGCACGATAGAAAACTTTACTCCTCACCTGGACCCATCAACACCGACAGTGGACTGTATTGAGCACATGGACGCATACGGGTATGGAGACAACTTCATGAATCCATGGGCCTGCATGTCAGCTGGGGACTGTTCAAGCTGGTGGAGACTTTTCAATGATGTGGGGCGTGTGCAATTGGAGTGATATCGGACTCCTGATACGTATAGATTCGACTCTGACAGGTGACACGTACCTAAGCATCATGTCTGCTCACCTGCATCCATTCATGTCCATTGTACATTCCGACGGACTTGTGCTATTCCAGCAGGACAGTGCGACACCCTTCACGTCCAGAAATAATACAGAGTGGCTCCAGGAACACTCTTCTGAGTTTAAACACTTCCGCTGGCCACTAAACTCCCCAGACATCAACGTTGTTGAGCGTATCTCCTCTGACCAACCAGTTCCCCAGACATGAACATTATCATCATATCTAGGATGCCTTGCAACGTGCTGTTCGGAAGAGATCCCCAACCCGTCGTAGTCTTACGGATTTATGGCCAGCCGCGTAGGTTTCATGGTGTCAGTTCTCTCCAGCACTACTTCAGACATTACCCGAGTCCATGCTACGTCTTGTTGCGGCATTTCCGCGCGGTTGCGGTGCCCCTACACGATAGTAGGCAGGTGTGCCAGTTTATTTGCTCTTTAGTGTATAATTACAGATTCTCTTACTACATTTCATGTGCTGCATAGCTTTATTGCTTCTTTTAGTCATAAGACACGATAGTTGCCAGTGACGCAACTAAAAAGGAGTTCAGAATGATGTTTATTGCCTTAATAGCCGCCGCAATAAAAGTGACGCAATTAAAAAGGAGTTCAGAATCATGTTTATTTCCTTATTAGCCGCCGCAATAAAAGTGCGGTCTTCTACTTACTACAGTCCCAGTGACTTATTAAAAGTGAATTAGTTATTATAAATTTCATTTTTTATTATTATTATAAGTATTATTGCAGTAATAGTCTGCCTGGGATAGTGATGCAGTAAAGCAGTTAAACCATGTCATAAGTCATGACTGGGTATCTCCATCGATGAGGCTGGTTTCAGCGGCCACTCAGAGTAATTGCCTTATTTCCCGCCTGCGAACTGTGTGAGCTCTAGCTTGTTTACATTGCGACTTCGCATGCGCGCGGGCTTCGTACATTGCAATCATAGGAAATAAGTTCAGAAAATCTACGTTACCTTTTATCTATTGATAGGAATATGCAAGATCGAACGCCTTAGATGTGGAACGTTTCCTCCACGAGGAGGCTTAGATCCCGCCATCGGAACTGCTGGGTATCCATCAGTCGATTCTCAGTAACACCTTTTACTTTGCAATGATCAATGACACTGCATGCGAGCGCGTTTTAAACACGACCAAACAGGGACTGCGTTACCGTCACGGTGCAGATTTATGTCGGGCCATGACCCGAACACGGATTTCACGCTTTACGCTAGCAGTGTCGTTAACTGCTTTGGTGGCCGGCCAGTGTGGCCGAACGGTTCTAGGCGCTTCAGTCTGGAACCGAGCGACCGCTACGCTCGCAGGTTCGAATCCTGCCTCGGGCATGGATGTGTGTAATGTCCTTAGGTTAGTTAGGTTTAAGTAGTTCTAAGTTCTAGGGGACTGATGACCTCCGATCTTAAGTCCCATAGTGCTCAGAGCCATTTTAACTGCTTTGATTATCCGTGCACGACTCAGAGCCACACTCAAAAGTCGATATGTCGTCGTTCCTGCTGTACTCACATTATGTAATTCCCGCACAGAGGATATTTTATCTGAAAACGGATAAATACAGCATTACATTCCCTTATTCAGCCTATGGTTGTTCGTATTCGCATTGCGAATACATTTCATGTACTTTGTAACGGTTATAGTCGCCACAGTGTCTGTCCCTTCAGACATGCAGGCATGTCAAAAAGAACATCGCATCCTTCTTCTTGACGTCAAGGCATGGAAATATTGATCATATATCTCATTACGTTTCAGCTGGAAATATGTTCTAAGATTCTATAACAAATGGACGTCGAGGATATTGAGCAGTGGTTTTGTGGAGCACTTCTGTGATTATACTATACGGGTCTAATCAGTGTTTTCTTACAATTATTGGGCATGGTTTTCTGTGTGAGGTATCTGTGGTAGCTTATCTGATAGCGATTTCATCTGGCTGTGGAGCTTTGTTCAATTTTAGCAATTTTTAGCTGTTTCTAAACAACATTTACAATTACATCTATATCAATTATCTTTCAGTGGCACAAGAATTAAATTGGGAAGCAACATTTGAAAAGCAAGTTCAGCTTTCCTGAGCTGGCATTGCTATCCTCACTTTCAGTCCCTTCTCGTCCTTCAGTGTCTGGACACAAATTTTTGATACCACTAACGGTCTATACATGCGACCAGAATTTCTTCGGGTTTTGTGGGAGATCCTTAGGTAGTATTTTGGTGCGTCAGTCATTGTAGGCTTCACTCGCAGCTCTTTATGGGCAAACGTGTTTCGTTAGAACTTGCCTCCCTCATCACTGACAGACTACGTTGCATTTTTAAGCCATTTGCAGCATATTACAACCCAGCAGCTGACAAACGCCTTCGCACAAATCATGACAGCAATTTTAGTCAGACAAGGGTTGCTCACCTGTTGCAGAGTCGTATGGCAGGGCCGTTTGCACAAAATGCTATCAGTGGCTTCTCCAAAACCGGAATCTGACTACTGGATCCACAGATTTTTCAGGTTTCGAATTTCGTGTCGGCTGTATCCAACCCAGAACCAGAAGCTAGAAATCAATAAAAAAAGAAATTAGTGGAGGGACAAGTCAAGAACTACAAAGAAAATCAAGGCAAGTTAATGGAGATTGAGCACTCCTGGATCACACAAAACAAACCTGTACTGGAAGAGTGTCAATGGATCCACAAGACAACTCTCCCATCCCAACTCTACGGAAAATATGAGGAAGAAATGCAACATCGTCTCTTTACAAGAGACTCCTCCTTGACAAACAGAGTGAGAAAAACAAAAGTGGGTCTAACAACACTAAAGGTGACAAAGCCAAACGTGTCAATACATCATCAAGCTTGTCCTGCAAGAACTGCGAGGTTGACTGGGAGGAAGAAAAGATTAAGTTCCTCCAATGTTTTGTTAGGTGTCGTAGCAGATGTGTGAGGAAAGAACTATTTTACTGTGATAGCCGCAAATCTGAATGAGTAGCTGATTCTGAAATTCTTCAGTGTAAGTTCAAAAGTAGCCTAACGTTTTAGAAAATGAATATTACATTAAGAAATCAAATTTGTTTGCTATTGTCTTAAGAATTAAAATAAATATTGGTCATACTCATCAAGTATCTATATTTCTTATCATAGCTGAAAACATTTTTAGCGGTATAATTTTAGAAGGCCTGATTCTAAATTGTACAACCTGGACCTCTCCACCTGTTGCGTTATATCGTATAACTATGGAATGTGTGTTGAAGTTGAAATTCTTCTCTCTGTGTTTTCTTACAAATAAATTTTGCTTTTGGAGAGGGTCTGTTCTGAGCAAAACACAAATTTTCTCCAAACAGAATCTGTAGAATATTTCTTTTCGAGACTCGGCAAATATGTCTGCGAGAATGGGCTGTATATCATTCAGTTAAAGTGTATTAGATTTCAGTAAAATCATAAAAATGTTGAAAGCTTTGTCCTATAGCTCTGCCTACTTATGTTCTCTAAAGGAAGATGGCACGCATTCATTTCTTTGAGAGAGTGCAACTCCACCATTAAAGATAAGCGAGCGCATCCTGCATCGATCAGCAGAATTAGGCCGACTAATTTTAAATTACTTAATACTGATTAAGTTTACGATAAAAGATTAGACTTCGCACAAAGAACTTTTGCAATACAGTAAACGAAAAGGTACATAAAACATTTCTGTTATTATTTTACAAATGATACTAATCTCACTTAAAGTAGTGTTCCCAGGTCCATTCTCAATTTTGCATTCAAAATAATTTTTTATAAGATCTGTCTTTCCTACAGCTCATGGATTGTAAAACAAGGATGGACCTAATAAGACCAAGAGTGAAATTTTCGAACTAAAAGGCATTAAGACACTATGCTGTTCTGTTCTATTCAACTTTTATTGCGATGACGCGATGCGTTAAATATAAGAAAGTGTCGGAAATGGGATTAAAACTGATGGTGCAGAAGGTAACCAATAGCTGACACCCCTCTTGGGTTTTATTGATGCAGGGACTGGACAAAAATATGGTAACACCAGAATCACAACAGATGATCATGCTTAATACGGTATAGGAAACCCACTGCCATTCAAACCAACCCCCAATCGTCTCGAAATGGATAAATGAAGGTGCTGTATAGTTTCAGGGGAATCTTACACCATTCATCCTGCAAAATAAAGGCAAGTTCAAGTAACGATGATAGCGGTGGATAGCGATCACACACCTTCCTCTTCAAAGAGGACAACAAAAGCTCAATAATATTCAGATATGGTGACCGTGGTAGCCAGGGGAGCTGAGACAATTCATTCTCGTGCTCTCAGATCCAGTGTTGACGATGCAAGCGGCATGAACAAGGGTCTGGTCGTCTTGGTACACAGCATCACATTTGGGAAACAAACATAGTACCATGGGATTTACCTGATCAGCCAAAATAGTTACATAATCCTTCTTAGCAATGCGATCTTCCGGAGTATTTGATAAGGTCCATAGAGTACCACCATAGGGGTGCCCAAAACATTTCCCAACCCAAGCCATGTTTCACTCTTGGGACGTTAACTCGACCAGAATTGGAATAAGTGAGAAACAGGACTCATGCCACCCATTGACTTTCTTCCATTGCTCCACATTCTAGGTTTTATGCCTTTGGTAACGCTTGTCCCTGTAAATGGCATCTGCATCATCGCTGAGTGATTTTGGAATTCCAGTTCGCCTTGCAATTCGCTACTAATGGTGATGCTTTCGTGTTGCATTGCTACTAGCAGAGTTCGCGAATGCGACACACTGTTCTGCACTGACTTCTGCAGCTGTCATCCTCTTATTTTTGTTACAGTCCTCTTCAATGACCGTCCGTAAGGATCACTCAACACACACATTCGCCAGCGTTGTGACCTATCAGATGGTATCTGTTCTTATCTGTTCTTTCGGACATGTCCGAAAGAACAGATACCATCTTCATATAGAAAATTGAAAGGTGATATCGGTTCAGTTACGCCACTGGACTCGTGGTTTCCCGTCTGAAAGATCACAGTTCATACTAATTTATAGGAAATCATGTGGTGAAACGGAAGTGATGTATAGGATTCCTCAAGGAAGTGTTCAAGGCCTTCTGCTGTTCTTAATGTATATTAATGGCTTAGGTCACAATCTGGGCAGTCCTCTTACATTGTTAGATGTGGTGCTGTCGTTTATCGCCCAGGAAGGTCATCAGAAGATAAAAACCACTTGCAAAATGATTTGGATAAGATTTCTGTACAGTGAAAAAAAAATGAAATGATCGTATGACATTGTTGGCCGGCAGGCCCCACGCGCGGAAGTTCGGCCGCCGTATTACAAGTCCCTGTTAGTTGACGCCACTTCGGCGACTTGCTGGGTCAGTCATGATGAAAGACACACAGCACCCAGTCATCACGAGGCAGAGAAAAATCCCCGAGCCCGCCGGGAATCGAACCCGGGACCCCGTGCGCGTGAAGCGAGAACGCTACCGCAAGACCACGAGCCGCGGACTTCTGTACCGTGTAAAAGTGGGAATGAATACTAAAACATAAAAAGTGTGAGTTCCTCAATACAAGTACTAAAAGGAATCCGTTAAATATCGGTTACACGAAAACTCACGCAAGTTTAAAGATTGTCAACAACTAAATACCCAGAGACTACGATTATGAATAACTTGAACTGGAACCACCACATGGAAAATGTGAGAAGTGTGAACCGAAGACTGCATTTTATTGGCAGAAGGTTTATAATGTGCTACAAATCTACAGAATAGACTGCCTACGCTACGCTTGTCCGTCCGCTACTGGAGTATTTCTGCTTAGTATGCAACCCTCAAGAGTCAGGATTGACGGGGGATATGGAAAAAACGAAAGAAGCGCACCTCGTGTTGCATTATCACAAAATATGATAGAGGGTGTCAAGGATATGATACTCCAAATGGGATGGCTTTTTCGTTGTAGTGAGAGCTTTCCGCGAAATTTCAATGATCAATTTTCTCCTCCAAATGCGAAAATACTTGAATTCCACCTATAAACGGAGAAATAAATGAAATCAGAGCTCCTCGAAAAGATTTAAGTGTTCATTTTTCCCACGTGTTATCCCGGAGTGGAACGCTCGAGAAATTTGGAAGAACCCTCTGCCAAAAACTTAAATGTGAATTGAAGTGCATTGCTGTAGATGTAGATTTTTATGCATCAGTTATATGTGATGACGAGGAGCGGGGATCTTTTTTGTGGCGATCGTACTATTATTCAAACTGGGTGAAATAACCATACAGCAAGAGTAGAAATAAGAACGAAGACAGCAGCTGACAGTAAATGTTATCTCCTGCAGACAGAACAAATTTTGATGGTGAAACTAAAAAGGTATCAAACAGATGTTGTAATTGCACTACTACACTTTCGAATGATAGATGCTGTTGTCTGTGAAACTGAAGAGGTGTATGGTAATATTACTGAAGCGAAAAATTTTAGTGGATGAGAATTTAATCTGAATGAGACTGGAATGCTGTCATCTATGTGAAGAAGACAAGAAAATATAACCTTAGACATTCGATTCTGCGACCGAAATGGGAGGTGAGAAAGATTAACGAAATTACCTCCTGCCCCAAATTAATCATTGCGAGCAAATATTTTTGAGAACCCCTTCAGAATGTGCCGGCCGTAGTAGTGGCCGTGCGGTTCTGGGCGCTACAGTCTGGAGCCGAGCGACCGCTACGATCGCAGGTTCGAATCTTGCCTCGGGCATGGATGTGTGTGATGTCCTTAGGTTAGTTAGGTTTAATTAGTTCTAAGTTCTAGGCGACTGATGAGCTCAGAAGTTAAGTCGCATAGTGCTCAGAGCCAACCCTTCAGAATGTAACTGAAAAATTCCCGAGGATGAAAAAAATTGATTAGCTATAGGTTGGTAGCGCAAAGCTGCATGAATCAAGAAGCATCCAATTGCTGATATTGTTAATGACGATAACCTGGTACTTATGAAACATCGGTACAAATTCAAAAAGTTGAATCAGCAGCTGAAGCATTGGAACCTAGGCTAAATTGGACAAACGAAATAATTAAACTACCTTGGAAGAATAAGTGACAAAAAAATGAAATTTCAAGGAGCTACTGACAGAAAACCGATGGCGTATCCTTCAAAGAAATGTAGTAAATGCAGCGCAAAACGTAGGAGTTCTTTAAAACGTGAACAGGTGCAGTCATCGATAACAAGTGAGATACTGAAATTAATAACGAAAAACCCAAAAAAGTTTTTTTTAAATTGAACATTAAGCAAATAAGTCTCTCAGATATACAATTATCCTGTAAAATACGAAAAAATGATGGGGAAAATAAGTCATGACACAAACACAAAATTGAAATAGGGTAACATGCATTCGATCATATTTGCCGTATTATCGCCATAGTGCATCATCGAGCATATTGCTTTCAATTATGAAATTTATTTCAGTCATTGCCCGCATATACCAATTTCGACTGCTAGTAAATATCGATAGCCTTTAAACACTACTAGATTCCTCCAGTAAGATCCTCATTAAAATGTGATTCCTGACTTGATACAGCTACCGACCAAGAACTATTTGTGGCCTCCTGATAATCATAGTCACTCCTTTGGAGAAACTTTATAGTGATCAAGAAGAAATCAACTGGAAAGAACTGCCCATAGCAAGAAGATGGAGATTCCATCCCTTTCTCTCAATCTCAGGAAGACTAGCACACTCTGAGAAGGAATAGCTACCAAGGTCTTGATGAACCAATAACGGCAGTTGTACGGGCATCAGGGCGAAGACAGGAGCAAGAACTTTACAAGCACATGAATAGAATTTGTGTAACTGGGAAGTTCCAGCATATACGGAAAAGAATACATTTATTAATTTTTCGAAAAGAGCAAGAGTGGATGAGCGTGAGAAAAACAACACTGGTTAATATACACTCCTGGAAATGGAAAAAAGAACACATTGACACCGGTGTGTCAGACCCACCATACTTGCTCCGGACACTGCGAGAGGGCTGTACAAGCAATGATCACACGCACGGCACAGCGGACACACCAGGAACCGCGGTGTTGGCCGTCGAATGGCGCTAGCTGCGCAGCATTTGTGCACCGCCGCCGTCAGTGTCAGCCAGTTTGCCGTGGCATACGGAGCTCCATCGCAGTCTTTAACACTGGTAGCATGCCGCGACAGCGTGGACGTGAACCGTATGTGCAGTTGACGGACTTTGAGCGAGGGCGTATAGTGGGCATGCGGGAGGCCGGGTGGACGTACCGCCGAATTGCTCAACACGTGGGGCGTGAGGTCTCCACAGTACATCGATGTTGTCGACAGTGGTCGGCGGAAGGTGCACGTGCCCGTCGACCTGGGACCGGACCGCAGCGACGCACGGATGCACGCCAAGACCGTAGGATCCTACGCAGTGCCGTAGGGGACCGCACCGCCACTTCCCAGCAAATTAGGGACACTGTTGCTCCTGGGGTATCGGCGAGGACCATTCGCAACCGTCTCCATGAAGCTGGGCTACGGTCCCGCACACCGTTAGGCCGTCTTCCGCTCACGCCCCAACATCGTGCAGCCCGCCTCCAGTGGTGTCGCGACAGGCGTGAATGGAGGGACGAATGGAGACGTGTCGTCTTCAGCGATGAGAGTCGCTTCTGCCTTGGTGCCAATGATGCTCGTATGCGTGTTTGGCGCCGTGCAGCTGAGCGCCACAATCAGGACTGCATACGACTGAGGCACACAGGGCCAACACCCGGTATCATGGTGTGGGGAGCGATCTCCTACACTGGCCGTACACCACTGGTGATCGTCGAGGGGACACTGAATAGTGCACGGTACATCCAAACCGTCATCGAACCCATCGTTCTACCATTCCTAGACCGGCAAGGGAACTTGCTGTTCCAACAGGACAATGCACGTCCGCATGTATCCCGTGCCACCCAACGTGCTCTAGAAGGTGTAAGTCAACTACCCCGGCCAGCAAGATCTCCGGATCTGTCCCCCACTGAGCATGTTTGGGACTGGATGAAGCGTCGTCTCACGCGGTCTGCACGTCCAGCACGAACGCTGGTCCAACTGAGGCGCCAGGTGGAAATGGCATGGCAAGCCGTTCCACAGGACTACATCCAGCATCTCTACGATCGTCTCCATGGGAGAATAGCAGCCTGCATTGCTGCGAAAGGTGGATATACACTGTACTAGTGCCGACATTGTGCATGCTCTGTTGCCTGTGTCTATGTGCCTGTGGTTCTGTCAGTGTGATCATGTGATGTATCTGACCCCAGGAATGTGTCAATAAAGTTTCCCCTTCCTGGGACAATGAATTCACGGTGTTCTTATTTCAATTTCCGGGAGTGTACATGCACCAGAGTAAACATAATTATAACTTTCCCGGCCATGATAGCTTGCATTTCAGATTTCTTAAAACAGTTAACTAGATATCAACAGCCAGTCCCCATTAACACGGGACTTAACCTCATCGAAATAATATGTTAATTATATAAGTAATTGTAAAATTTTTAAATAAATTTAAAGTACAAGAAAATCTCTAAAACACCGACAAATGACTGCATGACTTGCAAGTTAATAAAAATGAAAGGAAAGAAAGTTTACATTTTGTGCTTCTGTACACTGGACAGAGAAGAAATGTACACACTATTTCCATTTATTTAAAACAGGGGGAGCAATTGTAGGTAAGTAGTGAGAAGTTTGAGTCCAACAGCAGTTACGTCCATGTGCTGTTTGACTTAATACTTAATGTCGTTGCAACACGAAACTAAAGAGGTACTTTAACGGTTAAGGATAGCTGAGTTACTAGGAGGGAGATGCAGTAGATCAAATCGTTTGTTATAGCGAATGGAGAGGCTACGCTATGCGAAGCAACAGTATTCATCCCACATAAGGTGTAATCTTATCGGGTATCCGAGGACGTTTAGACCATATCATCTAACAGAGGCGTGTCAATGTCATAGCAGGAACGGTAGAAATGTTTATTCGGTGTGGCCGTCGGTACGGCTTCCCCTCCACCAATCTCTTCATCTCACCGTAGAACTTACATCTAACAGCCACAATTATTTGTTGGATACATACAGAAATCTCTCGTTCCCGCAGATTATAGCCTCTAATAGCAAGGAATGTATTATCCGGTGTTTGGACATAGATTCTATCGTCCTTTCCTCTCTGCTAGTCAGTATTTTTCAATTACTCATTTTCCTCACTGATTCGGTGAACTTCCACATTTTGTCAGTCCCTCATTTCCAGCATTCTTATGTAAGATCCTCTTTTTTCCGGCATTCCCTTAGTCCATGGTTATCTTCTATACGAAGCTATGCTCAGTAGGTCTCATTCCATTCGACAGTTCCTGCAATTCTCCATGAATTTCACTCAAGATAGCAAAGTCGTCATCAAAGGTTATCTTTGATTCCTTTCACCCTGAATTTTAATTCGACTCCTAAACCTTTTTTTTTTAATTTTGTCATCGTTGATTCTGTGCACGTGTTAAAACAGTAGAGAACGTCTGTGCTTTCTGTAATTCGAGCACTTCTGTCTTGGTCCACCACTATTATTGCCGCCTCTTGGTTCTTGTACGTACTGCATATTATATCCCATAGCTTATTTGTTTCAAAATTTCGAACGTCAACACTTACCGTTTTCGAACGATTTTTTCATGTCGACTATTCCTGTAAATGTGACTATTTTTATGAAGCATTTTTTTCGTTATGAAGCGCAACGACATAACTGCCTCCTGTTATTTTTACCTTTCCTGAATACAGACTCGTCATCTATCAGATCTTCAGTTTCCTTTCCTATTCTTATGTGTATTATTCTCGTTAACAACTCTGACACTATTTGTTGAGATAATTTTCCAATAGCTCTCGCTTTTATCTGCTCTTGCTATCTTCGAGACTGTGTGGATGATATTTCACCCGAAAGTCGGATGACATGTCTTCAGTTCCATAGATTCTGCACACTAATTTCAATAACCGTTTGGTTGCCACTCCCCCACCCCCTCCGCAACGGAGATCCAGTTGTTGAAGGAATTCCGACTGTTCAAATGGTTCAAATAGCTCTGAGTACTATGGGACTTAACATCTGAGGTCATCAGTCCCCTAGACTTAGAACTACTTAAACCTAACTAACCCAAGGACATCACACACATCCATGCCCGAGGCAGAATTCGAACCTGCGACCGTAGCAGTCTGAAAAAAACACTCAGGTTTCAAGGTTGCTGATTCCAATGCACGTTTCTCAAAGTCCTCCATAAACAAATTGGCCACAATAGGTGACAACGGGCTTCCCATTACAAATCCATCAGTCTGTTCGTAGTACTGACTACTGAATAAAAAGTGGAAGTCAGCATATGTCGAAAGAAATTTGTTAACACGACACCAAACTTATCAATTAGCTGCAACGAATCAGAGAGGAATGCGAGTAAAAAGGTAAACCACATCACAACTGACTAAAATGTCAGTCATTCAAACGCAATCCCTGCAATCTACGTAAGAAATCTGCAGAGTTCTTAATGTGGTGTTCACAGCTATCTACTAGTGGGCTCGACAAACTAGCAAGATGTTTAGCTACACGATATGTCGGAGCACCAGTATTAGAAACAATAGGCCTCAACGGGACAGCCTCTTTATGGACCTTAGGGGGGCCATATAATCTAGGTGGTACAGCACAGTAAGAATTAAGACTCTTGCAGTCTCCTGTGACAAAGAACTTTTCTACAGGAGTTTATTTGTCGTTCTCTCAACACTCTTAGTAGGGTCAGCACCGACTTTGCTATATGCCGAATCAGAAAGTAGACACTGCATCTTTTGAATAACGTAAAGCAGCCGCCTCAGCTGCTGTAATGTTACACTTGGGTGGACGGGCCCCAGTCACCACACAAGCTTCCCTCCTAACCTCTTCCGCAGCCTCGGAAGGTAGTTTATAAACAGCCTGTTCGATAGAACTAATAAAATCAACGACTAGCAAACTCTTAGGCGTCGGTGCGAAGTTCAAACCTTTCCCCAGCACAGAAAAAGCTGCGTCGTCAAACCTTTTCTCCGTGAGACTGATCACAGAACGTCGAGAATTAGAACTAGACACTGAGCCAAGGAAACGTTCAAACTTCGCCGAATGACGAGCAGTTACAGACTGAAATTCCCAGTCAGACTGCGACCAAGAGGCACCGTCCACCCAATCCGAAGAGAATTCAGAAACATTAGACGCCATCATTAAATGAATCTGAAATAATTCCTTAGAAACAAAATCTAATTGACGGCGAGTATAGTGGATCCTTTCACGAACAACAGCTAAACCAGCACGTTGCTTGATGCGATTGGCGGCAGGAGAATTAATATGATGCACAACCTTAGCAAACGTTGGAACCACACTATGATTTCGACACTTCACTAAAAACGATAATGCTCATTCCAACCTTACTCTACTGCTGCGAAGTTTATCCAACCTCTGCAGGCAACGATACATTTCCTCCCCGTAGAGTTAAACAATGTGAGACCTTAACTTTTCCCGGCAAATCGAATGTTCAAATAACTTACGGGTTTGCAGCCGGGTAACGCCGTCGAACACCGCCATTCTCAAGGCACAAATGCAAGGAAGAAAAAATGTGCAAGCAAATTTAATACCTCGGTTCACAGAGGAGAAACAAGGAAGACACTACACACAGAACAAGTGTCAACACAACCAAAGATAACCAACATCAGAAATATCGATAGTTACTATTGATCAACAGGTGAGATAGCACTAATTCTGTCCCTCTGTTTTTTGATGAGAGACAGAACCGGATTTCAAGCAGCATTTAAACAAAATCCACCATCTCTGTTAATAAGGTTGCTTGATAGTCTGATTTCAACAGCTTCCTTAATAACACTATCCCAATAGCTGGACGTGAAAGCCAGAATCTCCGTGTTGTTGTATTCCATAGGATGACCGGTGTCAAGGCAATGTTCTGCAATAGCGTTTGCTCACAGGAACAGAGTATTTATTGCCCTGTCGAAACACGTACGTTCTTCAAGTTAAAGCAGCATAAATTAAAAACAAACTGAACATCTAAAAATTTCACACGGCTTTCAGCAACTTTCATCGTCTGAATAAGTCCTACATTACAGTAGAACGAATTAAAAAACAACCAGATATATGTGAAAAAACTCTTCAGCCAGTTTATGTTCTGCTAGCATTGTTTTGAACTTCCCATGTAATCTACATGCCTAGTCCAGTGTACGGCAACTTTCCAAAAGCAGCGTATAATGGTGATGACGGCTGAGGCATTGCTCAGGAAAGCCTGAGGTTTAGCTAGCCTGAGAGGAGAAGAGTACCATAGATAATGTGTGTGAAGAACTGTCAGAATTAAGTGCTAAGGTGAGGACAGCAGGTATTTTCTTCGTATTGAACAAAAACACTTGTCTGTATGAACCATGCAATAGATCTGCATAAGGTTTAACTACGTAGTATTAGTGAAAGAGCTCAAGAATGGTATGCTTGATATGTTGGAAATAGGAAGTTGTTCACCTGTGTCAACAAACAGGGAAAAGATTTCAAACTGATTAGTGTTGTCACGTAATTTAACGATGCCACTGTATTCTGTTGTGAACCAGCTGCGTTCCTGAAGAAACGATCAGAGCTATTCCCTCCACCGCCCTGCCCCTTTCCCATTACACACACACACACACACACACACACATATATATATATATATATATATATATATATATATATATATATATATATATATATGTCACTGTTGAATGTAATCTATATCCTATTTGTATACCACCTACTGCACGTTGGGTTTAATATGATGTGCAATAAAGAACAGATTTTATTAATACTTAATAGTTCATAAATTAATAATTAGAAATAAAATAGAGAAGCAATAAATAAGAGTTGAGAAAATGTTTCCTCCTATTAATCTTGCTACACCTATTTTACTTTGTGTTTCTTACTCTGAGGGAGGCTAACTCAAAGATGAAACCATTGATGTCGAATACAGTTGACAAAATAGCTACATTTGTCAGTCTGTACCCTACTCGACATGAAGTAGTCGTTTAAGACCTTTAATTTATAGAAATTGTGTTCACAAGCTGCTATTGTCACTGGCGTTGTCATAAATTTCTCCAAAGCTTTTTAAAAAATACAGGTATAACCATCGTTTCACTGTACAACAGCATTTATTCCTCAATCTAAATTTCGGCAACAGGTAAAAGCACAATAAAATTACAAGTATCAGAGAAATACCAGAGCAGTCAATTAAATTTATATATGGGCTGCATGATTTGATCTCTTACATACATATCAAAAGTCATTAGATTTTCTGAATTTCGATTCCCCCCCCAGAGGGGAAGGGGAGGGGGGAGCTGGCAGCAGCTTAATATGTCGCACTGCCACCTAGAGAAGAGTTAAGAAACACAATGAGTAGATAACAAACAATA
This sequence comes from Schistocerca americana, assembly GCF_021461395.2. NCBI lineage: Eukaryota > Metazoa > Arthropoda > Insecta > Orthoptera > Acrididae > Schistocerca > Schistocerca americana. Next base: position 279,284,416 of record NC_060126.1, on the reverse strand, counting down.
AAAAACAGGCGATAAAACGGTGACTTTTTAAAAACTGTAAAATGGCTGAAAGTTGTGGGAGTTAAAATATAAAAACACGAGGTTGACGATGCTAATGAAGACACACAGTAAGTAGACAGGCACAATTAAAAAACACAGTTACAGTCTGGTTTCTGTTCACAACACTTAAAAAAGGGGATGCGTAACACTGAACAGTCACGTAAACACTGCACACTAGAGTAGACAAGAAGGTGGCACACCACATATCCCAAAGCAGTTGAGGGGAGAAGGACCCTGACAGATGAGGGGAAAAAAGTGGGAGGAGAGGAAAAGCAAAAGAGGGAAGGCGATAGAGGGAGAGGACAAATAAAAAAAGGCAGGATGGATATGAGAAGGAGTGGGGCTAGGAAGAGGAGAGAAAAGCAAAAGGACTTTGGATGGGGGGGGGGGGGGAGAGAATTTAGGCAAAGAGATGGTAGGCAGGGAAAAACAGGATGGAAGGGGGGTGGAAAGAGGGAAATTCAGGAAAAGGACAGAGGTAGGGAGGGGGAGGTGTGGTTCAGAGTTGACAGCAGGGATAAATGGAGGGAAAGGGGACATCATCTGGGGAGTTGATGGAAGCCACCTTTCAAAGGAGGTGAAGGGTGTAGAGCTGGAGGGTGGGTGGGATGCAACAGTGAAAGCACAGCAGCAGCCAGGTGTTGGAGAGGAGAGGAGCAGCCAGAGGAGGGGGTGGGGGATAAAGTCTGTGGGAAGTGTAGATGACTTGGATATGTTTGAGGAAAAGGAGCAGATAGGGGAATGGAATCAGATCATAGAGGATCCACATGGGGGACAGGAGGTGTATATGGAAGGCAAGGCAGTGTGCATGGCACTCAAGGATCTGAAGGGAGGGGGGCGGGGCGGACATCCAGGTGGGACTAGCATAATAGACGATGGGTCAGATCAAGGATATGTAGGTGTGGAAGATTGTAGAGGGGTTCAAACCCCATGTCTGGCCAGAGAGAAGTTTCAGGAGACAGAGGCTGTTGTGGGTTTTGGATTGGATAGAGTGGAGATGAGGGATACAGTTGGGGTGACGGTCAATGGTGAGTCAAAGGTAGGTGAGGGTGGGGGAGAGGCAGACAGGACAGCCACAGAGTGTAAGGGAAAACCAAGGAGCCAAAAGGAGCGAGTGCTACGGCCTACGATGATTACCTGGGTCTTGGAAGGATTGACTTTTAGGAGCCCCTGGTTACATCCTGTGGCAAAAATGTCCAGGTGATTCTGGAGACCATTGGAGGGTAGGAGTGAAAGGAAGGAAGGGAATGTCATCAGCATACTGTAGAAGGTGGACTGCAGAGAAGGGGTGCTTGTGTACAGTAGGTAGAGGGGACGGGAGAGAACAGAGCCCTGGGACACATTCACGAAGGGACAGAAGGTGCAGATATTGGTGTTATGGACGGTAGTGTAGGAGGGGCGGTGGGAGAAGAAGGAGGCAATCAGAGGGACATAGTTGGTAGGAAGGGCGTAGGTCTGGAGTATTGCACAATCGAAATGTTGTCTTCCATTATATAAACCATAATTCTCAAAACTAAATGTGAGAACATTTGTGTAATAGGCTAATTGACTGAAAATTAGCATGGCTCCTTCATTTGACACGTTTGTGGAATAAAATAGATGACCAAACCACAAGTTTTAAAATTCTCTACGCTACCTAAGCAAGCACTCACATAAACATAAGTGACACGATCGTCAAAGATGCACAATGGGAAGTTGGCTCTACACATCATATGATGTAAACATTGGCATCTTCTGTCCATTTCAAATATAATGTAACCAGCTTGTATTATAAAGAGTCCCACTGTTCCCATGACATGAGACAGATCATGTGGTGCACACTAGGATGTCTTTGCGATGATCTTTAGCGATCTTTCCTCTAACGGTTATCTCAGTACTTGCTTAGAAACAGTGTAGTGAACTTTAAAACCTGTGATTTGGTCATCTATTTTAATCCAGAACCGTATCAAGTGAAGAACTCATGCTAATTTCCAGTAATTTTGACTGTTACACAACCGTACTCACAGTTACTTTTGACAAACTTGGTTTAAATACACATCAAACAGTTCTGCATCATACCCCACCCCCCTACTACCCTCTTCTTCACGATGACCAACCCTTCCCTGACAACCTTAGTAAGGCCAATCACTTTGCCTCCTACCTCTCCAATATCTTTATGCTCAATGATGATCCCCAGTTCGATTACTCCCTCTTCCCGGATGTCCGCGATCGAACTAACACCTCTTCCCCTCCACTCGCTCCTGGCTTCTAGTACTTGGACAACATTACACACAACAAACTCAATGCCCCCATCACTAGTCAGGATATCATCAATACACTCCACACGAAACGCAACACCGCTCCCGGTCACAACTGTATTGCCTATCACCACCTCTGTGAAGCTCCTGCTCTTTCCTCTCCACTATGGCCAGGCTATATAATGTGGTCTTGTCCACCAGCTACTACCCCAACCTAAGGACTACCTCCCAGATCCTGATGTTCCTCAAACCTGACAAACCGCCATCTGCTGTCTCCTCCTACCGTCCCATCAGCCCTACCTCTGTCTTCAGCAAGGTCCCGGAATCCATCCTTACCTGTAGCATCCACCAGCATCTCCGCCAGCACCGCCTCCTTCCCGCTACCCAGTGTGGCTTTCGACCATCCTTCTCTGCTGATGACGTTCTCCTTCACCTCACTCATCTCCTCTCTGAACACCTCAACTCCCATCGATCCGCCATTTCACTCTCCCTCGACCTTGAGTGTGCTTACGACCATGTCTGCAATTCTGGTCTCCTCTTCAAGCTCCAAACCTTCGCCCTTCCTATCAACTATGTTCGTCTGATCAGGTCCTTTCTTTCCTATGTCACCATCCATAACACGGATTCCTATACCTTCTACCCCTCTGCTGGTGTGCTCCAAGGTTCCGTCCTCTCCCCCCTTCTCTATCCTCTGTATACGGCGGACATGCCGCCTCCTTCAACACCCGTCCACCTTCTCCAGTACGCCGTTGACACCACCTTCCTCGCCCTTGCCCCCATCCTGCAACGCTCCCAACACCTTCTCCAATCCCATCTTTACCGGTTCACCACTTGGTGCAACAAGTGGTTGCTGAAGGTCAATCCCAGGACCCAGGAGATCATTGTAGGCAAAACCACCACTTCCTTCCGCCTCCTCGACTTCTATGTCACCATTTATGGCCATCCTATCACCCTCACCCCCACCCTCAAGTACCTTGACGTCGCCCTTGACCATCGCCTCTCCTGGACCCCCCATCTCCGGACAATCCAAACCAAGACACGCACCTGACTCCGTTTCCTCAAGCTCCTTTCTGGCCGCACGTGGGGTCTGGACCCCCCACCAACCTCCACACCTATAAATCCCTCATCCACCCTATCCTATGCTATGCCCACCCTACCTGGATCTCCGCCCCTTCTACCTTTTACAAATCTCTTCAGATCCTAGAATGCCATGCACTCCGCCTCACCTATCGCATCTGTCTCCCCTCCCCCATGCGGATCCTGTATGACCTCATTCCATTCCCACATCTCCTCCTTTTCCTCAAATGAATACAGATCCTCTACACCTCCCATAAACTTGATCTCCCTCACCCGCTTGTCTCTCCCATCCCCTCCCACCCCATCTGCTGCCACGCCTCTATTCCCACATACCCCCGCTCTCCATACCTTTGCCCAAAGTGGCTTCCACCAACTCCCACTCCCTGATGATGCCCTTATCCCCTACATCTACCCTTCCTACCAACTTTAATCCTCCCCTCCCCTCCGTGTGTTTTTCCTGAGGTCACCTTCTCTCCCTTCTCTTCCTCCTCCCTTCCCTCCTCCTCCTGGCTTCCCCTACCCCCCTACCTTCTTTCCTCCCCCTCCCATCTCCTCTGTCACTGGCATCTCCACCCTCCCCTCTCCCTCCTCCCCCAACTTTTCCCCTTTTGGTAGGTCCCCGAACTTGTACACATACAGTGAACATTCGAGCTCCAGTGATCGTCGCCAGTGCTTGTGTGTGCCATCGTGTTAGCGATTCAGTGTTTCGTCGATTGTTCTCCTTCGTTCACGTGTATTATTTCTGTCGTCTCTGTTAGTGTTTGAGTGCTGAACGATTTTATTTGGACGCTGCACCTGTGAACGACTTCATGTATTTTAAATTTGTGTGTCTACTGTTGTCTATCCACCGTGTTGTTTCTTTTTTAGATGTCTCCACTTGTACTGAATGTATTATCTGTGGTCGAAGAGCGGCATAGTTTTGCCGCTGGCGGCCTTCATTGTATAAGGTGTTAAAATTACAATAAAGAAAAAAAAACATTTTGCATCATACTGCTCTCTCCTCTGGGGGAGGGGAATTGAAATCCAATAACGAAAAAAAAAAAACCTGTACAGAAAATTGGAATATAGATCAACATAAACATCATTTTCGCCCCTTTTATTGCACATATAAACCACACATTGCATGTTGTACCACCATACAGCGAGACCTTCAGCGGTGGTGGTCAAGACTGCTGTACACACTGGTGCCTCTAATAGCCAGTAGCACGTCCTCTTGGAATGATGCATGCCTGTATTCGTCGTAGCATAATATCCACAAGTTCACCAAGATTGTCCCACTCCTCAACAGCGATTCGGCGTAGATCCCGCAGAGTGGTTCGTCGCGTCGTCCATTAACAGCCCTTCTCAATCTATCCCAGGCATGTTCAATAGGGTTCATCGCTGGAGAACATGCTGGCCAGTCTAGTCGATCGATGTCGTTATCCTGAAGGAAGTCATTCACAAGATATGGATGCGAATTATCATCCATGAAGAAGAATGCCTCGCCAACATGCTGCCGGTATGATTGCACTATCCATCGGAGAATGGCATTCACGTATTGTCCACCGTTACGGCACCTTCCACGACCATCAGCGGCGTCCGTCGGCCCCACATAACGCCAGCAGGGAACCTCCACCTTGCTGCACTCGCTGGACAGTGTGTCTAAGGCGTTCAGCCTGACCGGGTTGCCTTCAAACACGTCTCGGACAATTGTGTGGTTGAAGGCATAAGCGACACTAATCGGTGAAGAGAACGTGATTCCAATCCTGAGCGGTCCATTCGGCATGTTGTTGGGCCCATCTGTACCGCTCTGCACGGTGTCGTGATTGCAAAGATGGACATCCTCATGGACGTCGGGAGTGAATTTGCGCATCATGCAGCCTATTGCACACAGTTTGAGTCGTAACATGACGTCCTGTGGCTGCACGAAAAGCATTATTCAACATGTTGGCGTTGCTGTCAGGGTTCCTCCGAGCCATAATCCATAGGTAGCGGTCATCCACTGTAACAATAGCCCTTAGGAGGCCTGAGCGAGGTATGTCATCGACATTTCCTGTCTCTCTGTATCTCCTCCATGTCCGCACATTATCGCTTTGGTTTATTCCGAGACGCCTGGACACTTCCCTTGTTGAGACCATTCCTGGAACAAAATAACAATTCGCACGCGATCGAAACGCGGTACTGACCGTCTAGCCATGGTTGAACTACAGACAAGACGAGCTGTGTAAAACTTTCCTGGTGGAATGACTGGAAATGATCGGCTGTTGGACCTCCTCCGTCTAATAGACGCTGATCAGGAATGATTGTTTACATCTTTAGGTGGGTTTAGTGACATCTCTGAACAGTCAAAAGGTCTGTGTCTGTAATGCAACATCCACAGTCAACGACTATCTTCTGGAGTTTTGGAGACCGGTGTGATCCAAAACCTTTTTTGATGTGTCTATAAGCGAAGATATATATTTTGATGATGATTTGTGTTCTACTCAGTTCTGAAGAACTTTGTTATGTAACTAAGTGAACAATTCCCGTAGCTCATAGATTTGTTTAATTATTGCCTTCTGATTCTGTGATACTTGTACTTCTGTTGTGCTTTAATCGGTTCCAGTTGTGACACTTGGCATTAGCCTAAAGCCGAAATCTAAATTATGGAATAAAACCTGTTGTACAGTCAAAAGGGGGTTATATCTTTCAAAAAGTTTTACATGGCTGTGGCTCCGCACCAAAGTAAAATTATTAATCTCCAAAGCTGTTTCAATGTTTGGATAAGTACTCTTGATCCATACCTAGAAATAACCATTAAAACATCCAAACAAGCCGTGTCTATGTCCTTCTTCAGCTCTGTGACAATAACTTTCCTTTTCGCGTGGTAGGGGAGGAAAACATTTGTTCTCGCAGGCTCCCTGATAGTTCTTTGTCTGCGTTATAAATATACACTACTGGCCATTAGAATTGCTACACCAAGAAGAAATGCAGGTAATAAACGGGTATTCATTGGACAAATATACTATACTAGAACTGCCATTGATTACATTTTCAGGCAATTTGGATGCATAGATCCTGAGAAATCAGTACCCAGAACAACCACCTCTGGCCGTAATAACGACCTCGAAACGCCTGGGCATTGAGTCAAACAGAGCATGGATGGCGTGTACAGGTACAGCTGCCAATGCTGCTTCAACACGATACCACAGTTCATCAAGAGTAGTGACTGGCGTATTGTGACGAGCCAGTTGCTCGGCCACCATTGACCGGACGTTTTCAATTGGTGAGAGATCTGGAGAAATGTGCTGGCCAGGGCAGCAGTCGAACATTTTCTGTATCCAGAAAGGCCCGTACAGGACCTGCAACATGCGGTCGTGCATTATCATGCTGAAATGTAGGGTTTCGCAGGGATCGAATGAAGGGTAGAGCCACGGGTCGTAACACATCTGAAATGTAACGTCCACTGTTCAACGTGCCGTCAATGCGTACAATAGGTGACCGAGACGTGTAACCAATGGCGCCCTATAGCATCACGCCGGGCGATGATGAATACACGCTTCCAATGTGCGTTCACCGCGATGTCGCCAAACACGGATGCGACCATCATGATGCTGTAAACAGAACCTGGATCCATCCGAAAAAAAATGACGTTTTGCCATTTGTGCACCCAGGTTCGTCGTAGAGTACACCATCGCAGGCGCTCCTGTCTGTGATGCAGCTTCAAGGGAAACCGCAGCCGTGGTCTCCGAGCAGATAGTCCATGCTGCTGCAAACGTCGTTGAACTGTTGTGCAGATGGTTGTTGTCTTGCAAACGTCACCATCTGTTGACTCAGGGATCGAAACGTGGCTGCACGATCCGTTACATCCATGCGGATAAGATGCCTATCATCTCGACTGCTAGTGATACGAGGCCGTTTGGATCCAGCACGGCGTTCCCTATTACCCTCCTGAACCCACCGATTCCATATTCTGCTAACAGTCATTCGATCTCGACCAACGCGAGCAGCAATGTCGCGATAGGATAAACCGCAATCGCGACAGGCTACAATCCGACCTCTATCAAAGTCAAACACGTGATGGTACACATTTCTCCTCCTTACACGAGGCATCACAACAACGTTTCACCAGGCAACGGCAGTCAACAGCAGTTTGTGTATGAGAAATCGGTTGGAAACTTTCCTCATGTCAGCATGTTGCAAGTGTCGCCACCGGCGCCAGCCTAGTGTGAATGCTCTGAAGAGCTAATCATTTGCATATTACTGCATCTTCTTCCTGTCGGTTAAATTTCGCGTCTGTAGCACGTCATCTACGTGGTGTAGCAATTTTTAATGGCCATTAGTGTATATATTAAGTTCCTACGGGACCAAACAGCTGAGGCCATCTGTCTCTAGGCTTACACACTACTTACTCTAACTCAAATTATCTTACGCTAAGGACAACACACACACCCTTGTCCGAGGGAGGTCTCGTACCTCCTACGGCGGGAGCCGCGCGAACTGTAGCAAGGCGCCCCTGACCGCGCGGCTATCCCGTGCAGCAATCTCAAGGTAGGAATGTTAACAATGTGGGTACTTACAGTAAAGAAGACACGTCAAGTTGCAGACAGGCACAACTGAAAGACACTTAAATAAAGCTTTCGGCCTTCGTTTGTGTGAATGGTATATGTATCTCTTTTCCTGAATGAAATCTCTGGCTGAAAAATTTATGTAAGTGTCTTTTAATTGTGCCTGTCTACAACTTACGGTAAGTACAGGTTTGTCTTTTCCTACATGGTTGCATGTAATTAAGTTTTGTCCTCGTCTGTGCTTGCACCGTTGACGGAGGCTCACCTCGCCACAGAGCGAAGGCTGACCTGCATTCATGCACTGAACATTAGAGAGAAAAGCGATGTGCACTTGGATATCACTTACTTAAGCAAAGCTTGCAGAGGTGTGCACTATCCACAAGCTTTCATTTTCTGTAGGCTTCCGGCATAAACGAAAAAAAAGAGCGATTATCTAAGTTGACAGGTGTCCTTGCCGCATAATCATATACTGTACAGGAATTCCTCACAATGATTCAGTACTTTCCCCTGCCACGTGTTACCTATACGCATACTCTTTCACAACCGGTTTTTTGTATGTTTCATTAATTCTTTAGCTTGTTTACAAACTTTCTAATCAGCATCCTATAATCTATGTATCCATGGAATCTGAAATAAATACACTCCTGGCAATGGAAAAAAGAACACATTGACACCGGTGTGTCAGACCCACCATACTTGCTCCGGACACTGCGAGAGGGCTGTACAAGCAATGATCACAAACACGGCACAGCAGACACACCAGGAACCGCGGTGTTGGCTGTCGAATGGCGCTAGCTGCGCAGCATTTGTGCACCGCCGCCGTCAGTGTCAGCCAGTTTGCCGTGGCATACGGAGCTCCATCGCAGTCTTTAACACTGGTAGCATGCCGCAACAGCGTGGACGTGAACCGTATGTGCAGTTGACGGACTTTGAGCGAGGGCGTATAGTGGGCATGCGGGAGGCCGGGTGGACGTACCGCCGAATTTCTCAACACGTGGGGCGTGAGGTCTCCACAGTACATCGATGTTGTCGCCAGTGGTCGGCGGAAGGTGCACGTGCCCGTCGACCTGGGACCGGACCGCAGCGACGCACGGATGCACGCCAAGACCGTAGGATCCTACGCAGTGCCGTAGGGGACCGCACCGCCACTTCCCAGCAAATTAGGGACACTGTTGCTCCTGGTGCAGCTCTCCATGCTATTCTGACTGTGCAAGCTTCTTCATCTCCCAGTAGCTATTGCAGCCTAAATCCTTCTGAATCTGCTTAGTGTATTCATCTCTTCGTCTCCCTCTACAGTTTTTACCCTCCACGCTGCCCGCCAGTACCAAATTGGTGATCCCTTGATGCCTCAGAACATGTCCTACCAACCGATCCCTTCTTCTAGTCAAATTGTGCCACAAACTCCTCTTCCCAATTCTGTTCAATACCTCCTCATTAGTTCTGTTATCTACCCATCTAATCTTCAGCATTCTTCTGTAGCACCACATTTCGAAAGCTTCTATTCTCTTCTTGTCTAACCTATTATCGTCCATGTTTCACTTTCATACATGGCTACACTCCATACAAATACTTTCATAGACGACTTCCTGACATTTAAATCTGTACTCGATGTTAACAAATTTCTCTTCTTCAGAAACGCTTTCCTTGCCATTGCCAGTCTACGATTTATATCCTCTCTACTTCGACCATCATCAGTTATTTTGCTCCCCAAATAGCAAAACTCCTTTACCACTTCAAGTGTCTCATTTCCTAACCTAATTCTCTCAGCATCATCTGATTTAATTAGACTACATTCCATTATCCTCGTTTTGCTTTTGTTGATGTTCATCTTATACCCTCCTTTCAAGACACTGTCCATTCCGTTGAACTGCTCCTTCAAGTCCTTTGCTGTCTCTGACAGAATTACAATGTCATGTTCAAACCTCAAAGTTTTTATTTCTTCTCCATGGATTTTAGTACCTACTCCGAACTTTTCTTTTATTTCCTTTACCGCTTGCTCAATATACAGATTGAATAGCATCGGGGAGAGGCTACAACCCTGTCTCACTCCCTTCCCAACCACTGCTTCCCTTTCATGTCCCTCGACTCTTATAACTGCCATCTAGTTTCTGTACAAATTATAAATAGACTTTCGGTCCCTGTATTTTACCCCTGCCACCTTCACAATTTGAAAGAGAGTATTCCAGCCAACATTGTCAAAAGCTTTCTCTAAGTCTAAAAATGTTAGAAACGTAGGTTTGCCTTTCCTTACTCTTTGTTCTAAGATAAGTCGTAAGGTCAGTATTGCCTCACGTGTTCCAATATTTCTACGGAATCCAAACTGATCTTCCCCAAGGTTGGCTTCTACTCGTTTTTCCATTCGTCTGTAAAGAATTCGCGTTAGTATTTTGCAGCTGTGACTTATTAAACTGATAGTTCAGTAATTTTCACATCTGTCAACACCTGCTTTCTTTGGGATTGGAATTACTCTATTCTTCTTGAAGTCTGAGGGAATTTCGCCTGTCTCATATATCTTGCTCACCAAATGGTAGAGCTTTATTAGGCCTGGCTCTCCCAAGGCTGTCAGTAGTTCTAATGGAATGTTGTCTAATCCCGGGGCCTTGTTTCGACTTAGGTCTTTCAGTGCACTGTCAAACTCTTCACGCAGTGTCGTACCTCCCATTTCATCTTCATCTACCTCCTCTTTCATTTCCATAATATTGTCCTCAAGAGCATCGCCCCTGTATAGACGCTCTATATACTCTTTCCACCTTTCTGCTTTCCCTTCTTTGTTTAGAACTGGGTTTCCATCAGAGCTCTTGATATTCATGCAAGTGGTTCTCTTTTCTCCAAAGGTCTCTTTAATTTTCCTGTAGGCAGTATCTATCATACCCCTCGTGACATAAGCCTCTACATCCTTACCTTTGTCCTCTAAATAAATATAAACAAAATAAATAATGAATAAACGACCTAAGAGCTAAGCCACATAGCGCTCATCCCGCCCTTGATGACTCCATGATCTTGAAATGTAACCTTGTTTCCTTTCTTTTCCACTACTTCATTTCTTAATACACTAGAATTCAAAACTTAAGGATGACACTAACTTTCGCATAATGTGTCATTGCCAAGTAACAGAGCTTGGTGGAACCTGGGCCATACAATTACGTAGAAACAACTTCTACAGTGCAATATAAAAGGTAACTGAAATAAGTACACCGTGAGACGAACAGAAACAACGGTTTTATTCAAAGGCAATAATTGATGGAGGTTCCGTGAACATTACAAAAGGAAGAACGTGCTTTGGTGTTACCACCACAGACGGCAATGCATGCTCTTCAATGCACTTCCATGCTGGCCACAAGTTCGTTGAGCTCATGTGATAGGGAGTCTCATTCCTCCAACTGCGCGCTTGATAACTTCTGGATCGTTGGTGGATTTTAACGCACTGGAATACGTCACTCCATCGCATCCCACCCGTGTCCGATGGGACTTAAGTTTGGGGCAACGGGCAGCCTAGTCCTTTCGCCAAATATCCTCGCGTGCCAAAAGCTGTTCCACCTAACCTGTTCCGTGTAGTAGCATACTGCCATCCGTAAAACCGATGTCAGGGCCTGAAAAGATTCTCATGGGGAAAGAGTATTCTGTCACGATAACATTGACCGGTGGCTGTACCGTATTCAAACATTTGGATGTAAGTACATCCATGCAACATTATGCCTCTCCATATCAAAACACTTGGACCACCACAACGATCACGTCCGACAACATTCCTGGGTGCATTACATGTTCCCACCACTCGCCATATGGGGGTACTTCCAGTATCACTTGGTTGCTTGGTTGTGGGGATTAAAGGGACCAGACTGCTACGGTCATCGGTCCCTCCAGTATCACTACTCAGTCTGAATCTGCCATCATCCGAGAATAGCACTCGACTGCATTCCTCGCTGGTCCACTCCCTACGTTCTTGGCAGCATCGCAGACGATGCCACCGACTTCTTGCCACTATGGAGCGCAAGATAGCGTTCCTTCCAGTACTGTTAAATATGATAGCACTATTAAACCCGCTGTTTGACGTGGGTCCCTTCTTGCCTGTTGTACAGCGTAGCGGTCATCTGCTGTTGTAGTTGATCATGGTCAACCACGTCCTCACCTTCTGGCAGCAGTGCATACGGTGGGGAACTCGTCACCCTCCGTCCTTCTTCCAGTTTCCCTACGATTTTCGCCCGTGGGAAGTTATGTAGATGTTCCCCCGGGCCGTACTGTAATCAGGAACACCACTACAGTGCACCGTAAGTGTTGCCGATTAACTCCCTTGTCTTTTCCCCTTCCAACTGCGTCGTGTTGCGGGTCTTACCCCATTTAGCGCTACCGTTACGCTAATCTCACAACATTTGACGTCCAACTTTCTGTGCGTGACTAGAAGGCCTCTGACAACATGCTCGCCCACTTTCATTCATTTCCACTGCGTTACTGTACCTACTTTGCACAGTACTGTACTTCGAGGGCAGACATGTGTCTAGCGTATGAGTAGTTCAAGCTCATTCAGGAAACCATTCGTTCACCTTAAAATTTACTTCCGGGAAACTGATAATATTGTACCAATCTGTAACTTTATACCTATTTCATTTTTATCACCAAGCATCAAACGTATCTTTATTTACATCCTTTCCTAAAAATTATGTCTTGATACTCTTTTGGTTTTGTCCATCTGCATTAGCCTGTCAAATAATTTTAAAAAAGCTTTGCTACCAATTAGCGAGGCACTATATAAGTGCGTACTTAGAAGTAACAAATGATGCTTTGTACGGCGTGCTTCTAAATCGTTTCCGAGAAATCGAAGTTCGAATTTTCTCGACTTTGATTGAATACCATACGAGTGGTCTAGCGGCGTTAGCGCAACTGGCTGAGGCGCCGGACTGCAACCGAGTTCGTACTGCGTTCAAATACGATCATTTATTCGTTTTCACTTACCTTTCACCAAATCCACATACGATTATTTTTAACTCGTTGCCTAAGTTCCTTACAGCGTCTCCATTGCGAAAACACATTAAGTGTATCATTGCAGTGCACGCTAATGAACAAGCGTCCAGAGACGCAATGAACTGTATCTACTGCTACCTGAATGATGCGGTCTGTAACAGAGCAGACTGGAATGCAGTGAAGTCGCTTCTAGGAATCTGGTTAACAGTTGCTTCGTATTGATCTAGAAAAGCAGCACAAGTGAAGTGTTCGTTGTTCCAAGTATGATAGGTATCACTGTGATGCGCACATAAATTTATCGATAAATAAATGTTCATTTCATCACGATTCCTAATTATTCCTCGTTTGTACCCCACCCCGAATGTACCATTACGATTGTTACTGTTATTATTGTTCCTTTCCAAATAAGCAGGATGTATAGTAGTGACACAATTGTGGGTGAGGGATATAAGAAAAACATACTTGGTGGGTGACTGAGTGTGTTGTTTCCTTGTTAGATCATTTTTATCACGTATACCCAAGTCATTCGCTACCGTTTGCAACGGAAAGAAAATACCGTAAGGAATGGCTGAACAGAAAAAGTTATCCACGTTAAAAGAAAATTTGACAATTTTAAAAGTAGATATCAAAAGCAGAATTCTATATATCGAGCGAGGTGGCCCAGTGGTTAGCACACTGGACTCGCATTCGGGAGGACGACGGTTCACTCCCGCGCCCGGCCATCCTGATTTAGGTTTTCCGTGATGTCCCTAAAATCGCTCCAGGCAAATGCCGGGATGGTTCCTTTGAAAGAGCACGGCCGACTTCCTTCCCCGTCCTTCCCTAATCCGATGAGACCGATGACCTCGTTGTTTGTCTCCTCCCCCAAAAAACAACAACAACAGAATTATATATGATTATAAACCGGGACTAACTTTAAGCTAATAATTAGATTTCGGTCGTATCTCATTCTTTTATAACATCAAAAGATGAAACGTAGTGTTTCTATTCACCACACAGAGAGGGATGAATCGAAGTAGTGGTGTTAATCTTATTACTTTTATGTTTATTGTCCTTTGGGGTGAATAAAACATGTCAAAATCTGTTTCAGATCTAGAAGCATAAGAAACAAAATGTTTCTGGTTCAACAAAAGTTTTATTCAATAGAAAAATCAAAATATTTCACGAATTGTGGTTTTTTCTCTTTTCCAAATAGAAATTATTATATCTCTAATTAGTCTGTCGCAACATTAAATTTATGAACATGGTTTCTTTGTTAATAAATTAATACAATCCCACCATGTTTAAAAATGATGGCTTTACGTATACAAATTGTATCCCCCAGAAATAACAAAGAGTTTTCGAACAACATCTCATAGACTCGAGAATGATTGCTCATTGTCAAACTAAGCGTGTTTAATCTTCATTGTGTTTTTCCAGAAAAATCATCAACATAACCTTTGTCTTCTAAACAACAACTTTTACTTGCATTCAGATTTAACGACTGCTCACTGTTTCCATATACTTTAATCGCAGCAAGTGATTAAAGTATATGGATTCGTTAGGTGGTCTCCACAACCGCACACGTCCATCCGCTCGATACAATTTGGAACGAGACTCGTCCGCCCAGGCAACATGTTTCCGATCATCAACAGTCATCAACAGGCAATATGTTTCTTGGCGAGGCGTAAAGCTTTGTGTCGAGCAGTCATGAGTTGAGAACAGTAACAGTGTTTTTTCAATTCTGTCAAATTTTTGATCATCTTCTGAAGAAACACGATTACGGTTTCTGTTCATCCCACAAATTCTAAAACACAACCCTACCTTTCCCATTAGCTGAAACACAAATTAGATGAAAGTATACCTCAAAACAGAGCGCCTGGTTAATGAAACGGGACCGAAACTTGGCTTACCATGGGCTGAAATTTAAAAAAAGAAAAACAGTTTATATTGGTTGTTACAAATAAGGGTCGAATTAAAATTCAGCACCACATCCGGTGTTCGACACAGAGTGAACAAAACTTCAACTGACGAAATTCATCATTTCCGTTTTAGATTGGTCCACTTCCGAAGCAGATAAATAAATCTTTTAATGGTATTCCCATTTCTCTTTCGACGTGATAACATAAAACTTTGTTGTAAGCTCCCCTTATATTCATCCTGTTGTTTATACTCACCCCATTTTACGGTACTTGAGATACTGGCGCAGTGGCGTACGTGATTCCGGGACGAGAGGTAACAGTCAATTCGTTCACTATTATCTCTTTCTTGAGGGAAGACAAAGCGGACGCAGCGAACGAGTGCGCAACGCAGACGACAGCAGCAGCCTCGTTCAAGGTTCTCGTCAAGCAAGTAAACAGCTCGGGCTGGGTTTCCAGCTGATGACACATCGACGGGTCCTTGAACACGTACTACGCAGAGTTAAAAATTGCTCTTCATCCTCTGATGCGTCTTACTGTATAATTTGATTTTTGAAGCTGTAGACCCCTAGATGAAAGACAACGTCCAAGACACCATGTTCTCCTGCTTTTGCTCATGTCTGCGTTACTGATTTTACATTGACACAAATGAGACGTGTTCCATCACCAAGCACCAATTCTATATTTATTAAACGTTTCACAACGTTTTCAGCGATTTCCTTAGTCCATTCCTTTGACGATATACTATAGCAACAGCTCATTTGATGTCCAGCTACTCTACAGTGAATTGCCAAAGAAACTGGGTATTCAAATACAGAAATATCTAAACAGGCAGAATACGGCGCTGCGGTCGGCAACGCCTGTATAAGACAGAAAGTGTCTGACGCAGTTGTTGGATCTGTTACTGCTGCTACAACGGCAGGTATCAAGATTTAAGTGAGTCCCAACGTGGTGTTACAGTCGGCGCACGTGCAATGAGACGCAGAACCTCCGAGGTAGCGAAGAAGTGGGGATTTTCTCTTACTACCATTTCACGAGCGTATCGTGAATATCAGGAATCTGATAAAACATCAAGTCTCCGACATTGCTGCGGCCGGAAACGATACTGCAAGAACGGGACCAACGACGACTGAAGAGAATCGTTCAACGTGACAGAAGTGCAAGCCTTCGTAAACTGCTGCCCATTTCAATGCTGGACATTCAACGTCAGTTGGAGAACCATTCAACGAAACATCATCGGAGACAAAGGCCCACTAGTGTACCCTTGATGACTGCTCGACACAAAGCCTTACGCCTCGCCAGGAAACATATTACATGTTGACGACTGTTGATGACTGTAAACATGTTGCTTGGTCGGACGAGTCTCGTTTCAAATTGCGTCGAGTGGATGGACGTGTACGGTTATGGAGACCACCTCATGAATCCATGGACCATGCATATCAGCAGGGGACTGTTCAAGCTGGTGGAGGCTCTGCAATGATGTGGGGCGTCTGCAGTTGGAATGATATGGGATCCCTGATAGGTCTAGATACGACTCTGACTGGTGACACGTTTGTGAGCATCCTGTCTGCTCACCTGCATCCATTCATTTCTATTGTGCATTGCGACGGACATTGACAATTCCAGCAGGACAATGCGACACCCCGCACGTCGATAATTGCTACAGAAAGGCTCCTGGAATACTCTTCTGAGTTTAAACACTTCCGCTGTCCACCAAACTCCCCATACATGAACATTATTGAGCGTATATAGAATGCCTTGCAACGTGCTGTTCAGAAGAGATCTTCACCCCCTCATACTGTCACGGATTTATGGACGGCCCGGTAGGATGCATGCTGTCAGTTCCCTTGAGCACTACTTCAGACATTACTAGAGTCCATGCCACGCCGTGTTGCGACACTTCTGAGTGCTTGCAGGAGCCCTACACCATATTAGACAGGTGTACCAGTTTTTTTGGCTTTTCTGTCCTATATCTTTGGTTCACTATGTTCCTTGTTAGACGTTTCATTCGTTGTCTCGTTACAAGACGTCATAATTCTGGCGAGAGAAGTCAATTTGATCTCCAGTATCCTCCGCTAATATATGATTCCTAATGCTTCTAATCGCATTATTTCTGACTTTTCCATCGTTCATGTCTCATGGAACTTTTCCTGGTATCGTGTTCATATTTTTTTTACGTTGAAATGTATTTCTTGTTTGCAATTTCCTTTTATTATGTGAAATCCTTTCTACTATGCCTTTCTTCTTTCTTGCTGATCTGTTCTGCTTCCTGTATAATTAGAATCTAACCACCTATTTAAGAGTATGGAACAGAGTTAAATTGAAAATACATTCACTGGCAAGAATAACTCAATACTTCAGTTTTTTAAAAATATATTTTAATTTTTTTTACTTTCAATGCAAGTCGCTCTTGTAAGACCAATTCACTATTTTATGATAAAATATAGTAGGGTTCCATTTTGGTATCTAAGAGCGAAAAAAAGACGATTACAATCTGTAATTTTAGAAAAAGGTTTAGCGCAACATTGCTCCCCCCTACTTATACCTCCGAGGAGATCACGAATGTAAAATTAGAGAGATTCGAGCGCGCACTGAGGCTTTCCGGCAGTCGTTCTTCCCGCGAACCATACGCGACTGGAACGGGAAAGGGAGGTAATGACAGTGGCACGTAAAGTGCCCTCAGCCACACACCGTTGGGTGGCTTGCGGAGTATAAATGTAGATGTAGATGTAGAAGAACACGGATCCTGCAGCTCACGATCTGTAATTTTAGAAAAAGGTTTAGTGCAACATTAACGAGCGTTATATCATGCTTTTAGTCTTTTCCAGAGGTTCAGAATCCTTCAAAAGAAGTTCGGCGTTTCGCTGAAAAACAGAAAAAAATGAGAATTTCGTTTCAATATGTTTAACAAAGTTGACGAAATAAAATGACTGCTGGTATCAGGTGATTCATATAGTGAGAGTAAAAAAAAAAAAAGAAAAATTCTAACGAAGATGAGTAAAATTATTGAGGACACACTCTGATTCGTCAAGAGATTGTTAAAGGCTAGTGGAGGGACTACAGTTGCAAAATCGAATAGATGTAGATTTCAGTAGTTGTGCAGAGATGAAGAGACTTAATGAGGATAGTATGGACTGGAGAGCTGTATCCAATCAGTCTCTGGAATGAAAATCGAAGCAATAACAACAGGTCGGAGGAAGGAAGCGAGAAACCCACCAGGATTTTTTCCTAATTTTGCAACGATGGACGAACTCACCATCATTCCTTGGGATTAGTCCTGACCTGACAATCTACTTTCCAGATGGGCTGGAGCAGTTTGGCCGTCTTCTTGCTGCTGGGTGTGTCCTCATACAAGGAGCTTGTAGGTAGTGTTGGTGTGCAGGCCACTGCAATTTCTTTTTTCTCAGGGTCTTTTCCTTTCTGGATGTCTCTTGCTTCTCCTTGGTTTTCTCCTGCTGGGAGGGCTCCATCAAAATGTTCAAATGTTTCTGAATTTCTGGGGTACCAAACTGCTGGGGTCATTGGCCCCTAGAGTTACACACTACCTAAAGTAACTCATGCCCAAGGGAGGACTCGAAACCTTGGCAGTAGGGGCTGCACAATCCGTGATATGGCACCTCTAACCATGCAGCCACTCTATGCATCAAAGCTTCAGTCTCAGTGGCCGAGAAGGATCTTGAAGCCCTACGACCAGCTGCCTTCAGCCACTGGTGGGTGTCCTCTTTCACACTGGTAGGAACCTTGGAAGGGAGTGACCCAGGGGCCTCCTTCCTGGCGAAAAGAGCAGAAGAAGGCTGATGCTTCACTGGATGAGAAGCGTGGACTGGTGAGCTGTTGGTGGGGGGTGTAGGTCCTGAAATAAGTGTTGCAGTAGCAACAGGGGTAGGAGTGCCCCCATCATCAAGGGGCAGGCGTAGTCTTGTGACCCTGAGAGCCAACTATAAATTGCAGAACTGATGGGGCTGTAACTGTTGTTGTAGCTGCAGTATAAGATGATGTCATGCACAAGGGGTTTAGCCTTTCAAATTTTCTTTTGGTCTCTGTGTAGGTTAGTCATTCCAGGGTCTTGTGTTCCATGATTTTCCTTTTTTCTGGAGAATTTTGCAGACCGGTGAGTAATCAGAATGGTGCTCTCTGCAACTGACACAGATGGGAGGTGGGGCACAAGGAGTATAGGGATGTGATGGACGTCCACAATCTCGAAATGTAACACTGGAAGTACAATGGAAAGCCATTGTCTGAACTTCCAGCACTTAAGCCACTGCATTGGGGGAGGAATACATGGCTCTACTTCGCATCAGTATACCATCACCTTGAACTTCACAGATAACGTGTAACCCTCAAAGGCCAAGATGAAGGCAGGGTGGAAACCTGATTATCCTTCAGATCCTTATGGATGCGCTGGACGAAACGAAAACCTCGTCGCTCTAAGTTGGGGCGCAACTCATCATTGGACTGCAAAAGAATGTCCCTGTGGAATATAATACCCTGCACCATATTTAAACTCTCATGGGGGCGATTAGTGCCCGTGACTGGGCAGAGGATGTCGTTTTTATCAGGATGGACCAAAATAACATTTTGAACAATCCCTCCATCTCCCCAAACTTGTCCTCTAAATGCTCCACAAACACTGGAGCTTTGTTGACAGGGAAGATGACCTATCAACTCTCGTACATACTAGGTACTGGGATGAATAAGGTTCACTTTTGTCTTTAGCCTGGCATTCCTCCCATTGTGTCCACAGAGGTGAATGAGCTGGGATCATACTTCCTAGCATGGAATTGAGACATTGGACACTTAGAGACTGCTAGTGTTTTACCACCAGCAAGAGATGACATAGTCCACTTCATTGCAGGTCACCTTTCCTGATGTCATCCATTCCGCTCAGGGCCTTGCACATGTTGCAGGAATCAGCGGGGTGATCCCTATGTAGTCAGAGGGCTGAAACGAAGAAGGTACATGGCGACCCCACCACAATGGACTGGCTACCACGCTGGATATCAAGTGCAAACAAGCAGTGCAGAAAACGACACCGCACATTGGATGAAGGAAACGCACCTGGGAAGGTGTCCTCACCAAATGGCTGGAGAATGAGTGGAGTTGCAGATCCATGACCATAAAGGATGCTGAAGGTCGCAGCACATGAGAGACACAATGCACCATGTAAGGCGCTCTTCCCCAATTGGCTCACTCTTCGTATAATTTTTGAAGAATGGAGATCAAATCCTATAGGTGATCATCACAGAAAGGCTGGACCATTTGAGATTCCTTTTAGTTGCCTCTTACAACAGGCAAGAATACCTCAGACCTATTCTAACCCCAGGACCTGCAGGTGCTAGAAGAAGGGATCATCCGATAGGACACATTCTGAAGCATCAAGGCATCACCAATTTAGTAAAAGAGGTAAATGTGGGGGTTAAAAATTGTAGGAGTCCAGGAGACCAAGAGATGAATACTGTAAGGAGATCCTGAAGGATGTAAGTTGCAATAATGTTCATAGTTGAGGATGCTTGCACAAGAGAAGAATACAATAAAGGGCTTCAGAAGGATGTAATTTGCAATAGTTGTTCGAAGTTGAAGATGCTTGCACTAAACAGAGTAGCGTGGAGAGCTCATCAGCAAGTCCTCTGACTGTAAGCAATCAAAAAGTGTCGACATCTGCAGAATATGAAACAACTGCATTCCTGAAACTTCCTGGCAGATTGAAGATGTGTGCCGGACCGAGACTCGAACTCGGGACCTTTGCATTTCGCGACAAGTGCTCTACCAACTGAGCTACCCAAGCACGACTGCCGCCCCGTCCTCACACCTTTAATTCCGCCAGTACATCAACTCCTACGTTCCGAACTTCGCAGAACTAGCATTCCTGGAAGAAAGGAAATTGCGGAGACATGGCTGAGCCACAGCCATTCTGGATACGCAATCCTTTTTAGGCCATGTGGTGTTTTCGATACGTTAAGGGGTTGACTGTAGTACATCAAGACCTGATGTTATTGATGAAACAACAGTCAGAATGGAGGATATAATGTGAGATTTTTTACCAAACTAAATCGGAGTTGATGAATGGAGATTTGCTGCATCCCCCAGAATGCCCAGATATATTCAAATTTGCAACTGAGGCTTCCAGGTATGGATTATATTGTGAGGTGTTTGAAAGGGAGTGTGGTTTCACTGTTGGGGAACACTGTATAGTGCAGAAGGAGCACAAACTACACTGTTCTGTGACGGACAAAAGCCATAGTGTGGGCTTTATGCAGAGTCAGATATTTAATGCCAGAAAGGAAGGTAGTAATCTACACTGACCACAAGGCTTTGCCCTTTTTGATGTAGAGTAAATTGTTGCACTATAGATTAAAGTGCTGGGTTTTATTTCAACTCGGGTTTAACATTGAAGTACAATACATTCAAAGAGAATGGGAAACTGTACCAGATGAACCATCTCGACTGCCCATTGATGTATTGAATTCTTACCATTGTGTGAGCTGAGGGAGAGAGTTTAGAATCCTTTTTATCGATTCTAAGGAAACGAATACCATTGAAAGGAATTTGGTACTAGCTCTGACCCACAAACAATAGAAAGATGGTTATTTACTTAATGTTACAGAAGCTATAGAGAGTGGACTGCACTGCAGGGAAATAGGATCATTGGATTATTCAAAATAATCGTTTGATGAATTTGTGTTCCACATCTGGCAGAAAACGCATTCGTTACTCGCATCCACAAGGCTTATGGTTGTTTTAGGGTCAGAAAGTGTTTATTGATTGTCAATAAACATTATTAGCTAATAAAATTACACGAAACAAAGCATGTGCGAGATATGTGAAATAGTAAAAGATACAGTCCCAATAATAAGATACTGAATGTATTCTATAACACCATTGTGAATTTGGGACTTCGAGGCTTTAGGTTTGTATGGTTCTGCCTAAGTGCAAGAGGAGATGGGGAGAGAAAATAAAAATTACACTGTTGATGGTTTTGCTGAAACTGTTTCTTACTGAACACAACATTTTTGTTTATATAAAATAACAATCATTGCCAACATTTTGGAATAAAACAGTGATTATTTGGCAGATAAATAACAAGTGGACTACAGCTAAAAATAAACAGAAAATGTTTAACTGGGTATTCTGTATACTACACAGTAAACACTTATAACTTTCTGAATTTGTTAATACTAGAATAGCTTAGATAAACTAAGTATATGTATGTCAAATATTATCACAAACATGAAGATACAATACTTTTAGTTTCATGAGCATCAACTCTACCAAAACTGATTGGGAATCAAGTATTGTTTAACAGTCTCTTAGTAGTCATAGGCGAGACTGGAGGCAGAATCATCGAAGTGTCCTTCTTTGATACACAAGCTATATCTTCTGCTATGGAAATACAGAACATGTTATTTTTTTACGACATTGAAGTTATGAGACGTCATACTCATCACCAACATCTATTGGCTTCAACACTCAAGCTATAAAGATATACATTATTTGGAAATTTTACTGAAATATAGCAGGCAATTATAACATCCCGTTTCAAATTTGATAGACCTAAAGACGAACTTCCTTCTGATTAATCAAAGAACACCTTATCTTTATCGCTTTCTTCACCACTTTCCTTTGACGTCCTTTTACTTTCACGTTTCTTACTTTTCTGCTTCTTGGTTCTTTTCGCACTTCGTTTCCCTTTTCTTCTAATTTTTGTCCTTTCCCTTAATGCATTTCCTTCAATAGCCACGTCGTCAGGTGATGAAGTCAATATGATGCTTCTCTCTTCTGAGCGTCCAGTTGCTTCTCTAGTGGTAGTTTTGGGAATTCATGACACTCGTTTGGTGAGATGTATGACTTGCTCGTGTAAATGTCATCAGAGTTTAAACTGCAGCTGGCTGCGTGGCAGCCACAGCATTTAGCATATTATCTTCTACAATGTCTGGAGAGGTCATATATCTATCTGATTCCATTGGTCCATCTGGACTAGACAGATAATTAGAACTTCCACTCTTTTCTGGGTGGTGACAATGATGATGATGACGCTGATGTGATGAGGACGCACGATAGCCTCGTCTTTAATGCCCATATTCAAATACAATGAGTGTAAATAAAGACGGTCAAATTAAAATTACATGGGAATTACGAATAAAGCCATAAAGAACGCCCTAAAATCTTGCACACACACATACACATACACAAATCAACGAATATAATATCATCAGATTAATACGCAGAATACAGAACAAACCTAGCAGATTCGGAGAGAGGTCAGAGAAGTGACTGATATGAGAAAAACCACAGTTGGACAGTTTTCTTTTCCAACCGCAGTTTATTGTCTGTCACTGCTCCTCCTATAAATGCATGGATCTGTTTCTCGCCGAGATGACAACGTGCTGAAGAATGGCGCATTTTGTAACGTTATGTTCCGTGGTGGCATCGTCTGCCTGTTCATTTCCCCATATTCCCACGTGCCCTGGTACCCAGCAGAATGATACATCATTCCCCTGCCGCTGTAGGATGTACAGTTGGTCATGTATGTACTGAACCGTTTCCTCTGCTGGTTACATGTTCTGCAACAATTGTAGGGCAGTAAGGGAATCGGATGAGATCAGCAACTGTTTGCCCTGAAACACCTCATCTGTTCCGGTGCCTTCAGGAACGCATGGACCTCTTCAGAAGTTATAGTACAGTGCAGGGGGAAGGCGAATTCTAAGGACCCGGCTGGGGAGGACGACTGAACCCCCTGGTGACCCCCTGTTAGGAGCCACTAGTGTACACAACTGCAAAACTGTGATGCCTATCTAAATGTTAAAAAACGAAGACTGAAACGTAAGATCTGGGTGTACTGCTGCATATAATACATTACGTCTAAAATAATTTTGGATATCTGTAAGATCCAAGGTGGAGACGGCTCCAACCTTGTGGTAAAACGTTACAATCAACTTCACCCATTTCCAAAAGACAGCCCTTCACACGAATCCTATAGGTCTTCGTTGCTCAGTGTCGAAAGTGATAGAGCCTTCCCGTTGGTGGCCAAGCTACAGGATGGTGTATAGGCGTGGAAAGCGGTTTGTAGGCCTGGGGCACCATGGGCTGCCATCGCCTGATGTGAAGAGGCGGCTGGCCAGCGTCAGCACTAAGACTCGTTATGGGGGTAGTTTGAAAGGCGCCATTACCCAACCGAATTCCTCCTTGGTGCACGTTGACCAACATTTTTAAATTAGAGAGTCGTGCAGACCAAGACACCGTACACCCATAATCAAGACGAGGTCGCACGAAAGCCTTGTAAAGCGAGAAAAGTCAAGTCCATCTGTTCCTCATAAATTGTTGATAAGACAAAAAAAAGAGAACCGAGTACTTTTAGGAACCGTCCTTTCAGGACCCTTTGGTGTAGGAACCATGTAAGTTTAATGTCAAATGGGAGACACGGAATCTTCATTGCGTTGTTAACATTAAGGGGCTCCGGAAAGGCTCAAAATCATGAAAAGTTCAATTTTTACTTTTTTGCGTTTTCTGAATCTGCAGACTATTACCTTTTAATAGATATATAATTTATTCAATTCCGAAGACTACAACAATTTGAAATTTTTTTTGAAATGTGTTCTACATGGGCGTGACCCACTGTGGCGCTGTTAAACTGCTGTCAAATGGTGTTATTATTAACGTCCGTGTTCATCAGGTACATTTTAGTGATGTGAGATAAAGTATGTGTTGTGGCTAACCTGTGATGGTTCAATATACAGGGTGATGCAAAAAGAATACCACAACTTTAAAAATGTGTATTTAATGAAAGAAACATAATATAACCTTCTGTTATACATCATTACAAAGAGTATTTAAAAAGGTTTTTTTTTCACTCAAAAACAAGTTCAGAGATGTTCAACATGGCCCCCTCCAGACACTCGAGCAATATCAACCCGATACTCCAACTCGTTCCACACTCTCTGTAGCATATCAGACGTAACAGTTTGGATAACTGCTGTTATTTCTCGTTTCAAATCATCAATGGTGGCTGGGAGAGGTGGCCAAAACACCATATCCTTAACATACCCCCATAAGAAAAAATCGCAGGGGGTAAGATCAGGGCTTCTTGGAGGCCAGTGATGAAGTGCTCTGTCACGGGCTGCCTGGCGGCCGATCCATCGCCTTGGGTAGTTGACGTTCAGGTTTCATAACTAACCTTTTTCGTAGGACTCTCCATACAGTTGATTGTGGAATTTGCAGCTCTCTGCTAGCTGTGCGAGTCGATTTTCCTGGTCTGCGAACAAATGCTTGCTGGATGCGTGCTACATTTTCATCACTCGTTCTCGGCCGTCCAGAACTTTTCCCTTTGCACAAACACCCATTCTCTGTAATCTGTTTATACCAACGTTTAATACACCACCTATCAGGAGGTTTAACACCATACTTCGTTCGAAATGCACGCTGAACAACTGTCGTCGATTCACTTCTGCCGTACTCAATAACACAAAAAGCTTTCTGTTGAGCGGTCGCCACCTTAGCATCAACTGACGTAGACGCCTAGTCAACAGCGCCTCAAGCGAACAAATGTGCAACTAAATGAAACTTTATAGCTCCCTTAATTCGCCGACAGATAGTGCATAGCTCTGCCTTTTGTCGTTGCAGAGTTTTAAATTCCTAAAGTTGTGGTATTCTTTTTGAATCACCCTGTATATCGCTGGTGTGATTGTCGATTGTTTCATGTTTATTTACTCTGTCGTTATCTCGAAAATATTCGTAATTAATTCTGTTTCTTGAGTCTCTGTTTTGTTGAAGTATAATAGTGAGTAAAAGAAAAGTTATTAGAAATCCTCTGAAGGCTTTTAAGAAAAGGAGAAATGTTGGAAAGCCAAAGGTATGTGTTATTGCTGTAAACAATAAAGACGATAACCAAGTGAGTGAGCCTAACCTCTCAAGTACACCTGCCCATAGCAGTCAAAGTGGGAAAGAAAATACTTCACAGAAGAAGCTTGGTTCAATGAGTGAAAACTATGAATGTTTTATGGGCGAATCGGTTGTGAATGAAATATTTGATATGTCGGTTCTCAAAGGAATTTTTTCAAACTGTGTAAGATGTATTCATTGTAGTGAAGTTGGTCTGGAACTCTCCATAATAAAGCACGTAGGACTTGCTAGCGAAATACAACTGAAATGTGATAAGTGTTCATACATGACCACCTTTTGGAACAGTGTTGCAGTAATTACAACTGAAGAAAATGGTAGCAAAATCTACGAACACAACAACGAGCGATGCTTGCTTTAGACAAGGAACGCCTTCAGGCTGCAGACAGGGCTGTAAAGAGTCTAGAAATACAAGCAAGAGTAAACAGGAGGAGGAGCAAGAGGAAGCTGGAGGAGGAATTTGCAGAGTATGAAGATAATCCATCCTATGGACCTGGAATGCACTAAAAAGTTAATCCAATCTTTGTCGCTCGATTCCCAAAACTTCTATTTTCTCATACTAATTACACGTTTTCTAAGAATCTTCCAAACATATTTGTTTCAAACTTTCAGTAAATGTTACACAGTACCTTCTGCATAATTTAACACAGCCTTTTTCCAAAAAAACTGTATATTTTTGAATATATAAATAAAAAATTGCAAAAAAATGTTGTGAATTTCCATTACAATTGAAAAAAATCATCTTTAATAACTGAACTAAAATTTTGTAAAATCCCTGTGTTAAGTTGTAGCCCACATTCCAATAAATAATCTGTAAAAAGTTCAACTTCCTACCTCAAATACTTTATGAGGAAAGATATAATTTATAAGCGTTATTTGAACATTGCAAGTATAGGGCGTTCCGGAGCCCCTTAAGGACAATGTCCTTCATTGTCAGCTCAATAAATCTTAAATCTGAACATGAACGGTTAAAAAGAATGCACAGATTTGTCAGTTGAGAATTTAAAACCCCTATTCTCCATCCATTCATCCAATCATCGAACAGTCAGTTGCAACTGACGAGTTGTTGCAAGGTGCAAGAGGAATAAAACGCAGACCCATCAACAAACAAACAAATCGGACAGGACGTCTAACAACAGACGTTATATTGTACTTGAACCGTGGTGGCTCCAGTCCATTTTATCTCTGTTTTCCCAGTGGATTCTTTAACTGTCACCCAGATAGGCGACGGGGATTTAATTTACAGTTTTCGTAGATGATCACTGGCTTAGAGACTATGAAACAGGCCGGCAGTGGGTTGTGGGGTGACAACACGCAGGCGGGGCGCTGCGTAAGGGTATAACGAGTGGGTTTCCAAGCAACGGTTCCTTTCGCCGTTAGTTCTGTTCGTCCCGAGATCGACTTGTCACTCCTTTTTGGTAATTGAAATCACGTTGCTGTATCGACAGTATCCCGGCCTTCACTGGCCGGCCAGTGTGGAGGTTTTAGGCTAGGCGGTTCAGTCTGGACCCGCGCGACAGCTACGGCCGCAGGTTCGAATCCTGCCTCGGGCATGGATGTGTGTGTTGTCAATGGGTTAGTCAGGTTTAAGTAGTTCTAAGCTCTAGGGGACTGATGACCTCAGATGTTTAGTCCCATAGTGCTCAGAGCCATTTGAACCATTTGAACCGGCCTTCACTGCATTTGCATTTCCCTGTCTGTCCATGCTGTGCGGACCTGGACGCTTGTAGTTTTTTCCTCACCCCTTTCCGAGTTTGCAAGGACCATTACTGGAAAATTTTGTGGTCAGCATTGCTCGCGCTCTGTAATCTGTGTCTTTGCTGTCGTTATCTGAAGGATCAGTGGAACATTTCAATTTTTTTGTGATTAATGTTGGCCGCAGCCTTGTTGTACCTTTGCATTTATTACACTGGTGGAAATTTTAGGTGGAAATTAGTGACTGTCACTGCGTCGGCGATAAAGTGTGCCACTGAAAATTTTACTCGCTGTGGATTACCGAGGCCATAAGCCGTGCAGCACTTTCAAGTTCAGCGGCTTACTAGTGAAACTTAACTTTCGCCTGTGTGTATTGCTGTTTGATGTTTGAGCTTCAGTTAGTTTTATTAACTTGGTCATGAGCCGAAATGTCGGGCTCGCGTTTCACAAAGCTAAGAGACACTTCTAATAGACAACACAATACAGGTGAGATATAGGCTACAGAAATACAAATTACATGAACAACAATCGCCACCTTCTTAAGAGATCACGGCTATAAGCCCAAAATTTTCGTCATAAAATAAGGCAGCAGATATTACTCCCAAAAAACTGCCTAAAGGAAATAGATCTGTTCAATGAGCTTGAGATTTTTTTTTTTTTTTTTACTTTTTGTAAGATTTGTAATTTTAACTTTTAATTATTGTAGGGGGAATTCCCTGTATTAATATATGTGTTTTGAAATTAGGTTCTAGATGGCCCGTGAGTGACTCCAAGAACTGCATAACGTGTTCCCGTTCACAGGAGCGAGTCCTGTGAAGGGGAACGCGTTATGCAGGTCTTGGAGTCACTCGCGTCCATCTAGAAAAGTTTTTACTGAGTTTAACGAAGGTGGTGATGTCCTGATATATTCGACGATGCCCTTTGGCTACACTGTCTGAAGGATCCTTCTAAGAAATACCAAATTAAGATGTATTTGTTCTCTGTTTTCTATGTAGATAACCTGAAGAAGCCTAAATAAGGCGAAACGCGTAGTTGAAAAATAAAAAATTCAAATTGCAACCAAGACTATTTTTAACCAATATTGATTGTACTATAGTTCCAAGTTATTTATCTCTCTCTCTCTCTCTCTCTCTCTCTCTCTCTGTCTGTCCATATATGTAGTGTTATTCACACAAAACGTTAATTTCATTAAATCAGTAAATTTTTTTGAGTGAACTGAAATGGAATTGTAGTCATGGCTCTTGTCTCTAAGAGTCTAATTTAATCTCATCACGTTTCAGTGGAACAACTACGAGTACCTTAGTCTAACACAAGAATATATCGTTCCTACTCATTATAAACGCTGTAGCCGTTTCAACGTATTTTAGTCAATGGTGCGAACAACAAGATAAGATAATTGAGGAAAAGAAAAGGGGGTGTATAAATATCGTATTTCTTCACTTCTGATGGTTCAGTGCAAAAGTATGATGTGATCATAGTTCGTCTAGTCTCCTTATTTACGTCAGCTAGATATCAAAAAATGATTTATCCTACCTATTAATGCAGAGTAACACTTTCTAGCATTGTTTAGTTGAGGGAAAAGCGTAGTAGTCAGGTAGCGAAAGACAGTGACGTGCAGTTTCTTCCAGGGTTCTGTAAACCCTCCTGTATGTATCTGTAACTGCTGCTGATGGGGACATACTGACAATGACGCCAGGTAGAGCCACAGGGAACATATATTAACCTGTTTAGTAAACACAGTCGTGGTCGCCTGTAATTGTTAATTTTTATCTTAAGATAACCAGTTGCAATTTCCTAAAGACATCATCATCAGAGCTACAATCCTTGATGACAGTAGAAATCGCTGGCGTGGAGCAGGTCCGGCCGTACTGGCGTGGAGAACACTACAGTAGTAATGCTGATCTCTTTAGAATACCGAAACCGATCATTTTAAGATAAAAATTATCATCTTAAATGCGACGACGTCTGCGTTTACTGAATAAATTATAATATTAATAGGTCGCTGTTTTCCTGGAACAATGTTGCTTTAGACACAAATGAGGTTGTATTATCATGTAGATGACTCTGTTGCTCTGGAAAAAAAGGTGGAGGCGAGGTTCGTTCATATGTTGTTCTCCTTGTACTGTGAAGTAGGATTTATTGCTTATAGAGAAGCAATGTACATCTGCAACGAACGGCTCTGACCCCAAATCTGCTGCTCTGTACATCTCGTCAGTTGCTTGCTTATACATAGTAACTACTGCTACTCTATGTTGTCTAAGGTAAAGGCCGTAGTCCGTTGTGGTCGCGCGTTATCGTCGTCGCCGTGACGTCATCTGGGACCATGGCATCTTGTCCTGCGCAGCTGCAGGACCTGTCCCGAAGACGCCTGTGATGATACGAGCCAGCTGGCTGCTGCCACTGACCGCTCACTCGATGAACCTGTGGCCGACGTTCTTCCTGGTTGGCGAAGACGGCGGGGGTGGCGGTGGCAGAGGAACCTTCGACGGAGGAGCCACGTGCGGCTCTACCGCGATCACCGTCTGCTTTCCAGACTCCACCTGGACTGGCACCTGCAATAAACCGGCACCAGCGCTTGTAGAGGTGAGTGGGTGAGTGGACAATGGTAACAGAGGGGAGGAATGTGTCTCTAGCTTGATTAAAACATAGCAGTACAAGAGTGACAAAAATTGCTTATGATACTGTTGTGGTTACATAAGTTAATATCTAATTAATTGGCGATTAGACTGCAAACAGTTGAAAGTTACACCAGTTCCAAATTTCCTTTATGAACACAGGAAGTTTCTCTCACATAACCCAGCAACCTGCATATTTACAGCAGCAGCAACGGTTAAGGGAAAGATGGAACGTCTTCAGATTGTTGTTGTTACGTGATGGCTTCACGCTGCTCTCACGCTAGTTTTTCCTGTGAAGACCTCTTCATCTCTGCATAACTACTGCAACCTAGATCCATTTCAAGCTGTACTCTGTCCTTGTTGTTACTCTACAATTTTTGTCCCCCACACTTCCTTCTGTTATCAAGCAGACACTTCCTTGATGCCTCAGAAAGTGTCTTTCTTCGGTAGCAACACATTTCAGAAGCTTCATTCTTTCTCTTCTGAACCATACACTCGAAATAAATATCTTCAGAAAACACTTATTAACACTCGAATTTAAATTAGATGTTAACATTGTCCTCTTTTTCAGAATGTTTTTCCTGCTATAGTCAACCTTCACTTAATATCCTCTTTATTTCGGCCAACCTTATGTGAAACTCATAGACTATTAGTGTCTCATTTCCTAATGTAATTCTCCCAGCATTGCCTGATTAAAATCGATTATATTCGTTTACTTTTCTTGACTTTTGTCTTACATTCTCTCTTCAGGGCACTATCTATTTCGTACAATTGCTCTTCCAAGCACTTTTTAGTCTCTGATGGAATTACTATATCATACTCAAACCTCGAAGTTACAGTCCTTCTTTCTGAACTTTAATTCAGTTTCCAAATTTCTGCTTGGTTCCTGTACTGCTCGTTCAGTGTCGAGATCGAATAACATCAGGGATAGAGTACAACAATATGTCACATGCTTCTCAACCAATGTGTCTCATTCACGTCCTTCGAGTTTTATAACTGCTGTCTGCTTTCTGTACAAGTTGTAAATAACTATTTACTCCCGTATGTTATCCTTTCTGCCTTCATATTTGAGAAGAGTGTGATCCAGTCAACGTAGTTCAAAACTTTCCCCAATCTGAAAATACTCTGAACGTAGATTTCCCTTTCTTTAGCCCACCTTCTAAGGTAACTCGTAGGGTCAGTACTACTTTTGTTCTGGTCTTCAGTCCGAAGACTGATACCAAATAAGATAAATATGCGAAAGGATATTCACTTTCCACGTCTTCTGTTATCTCATTCCCTCCCGCTCTGTACCACCAACCTAAAATCTCTCACCACAATAGTTGAATTTACTAATGATTATTTTAAAGACTTTCGTTTCAAGTTCCGTCACCGTTCATCACGTTGATTCATCGGGAGCGAATTAGTCACTTGGCGATTTTGTATGAAAAAGAAAAAAAAAAGCCTTTTTTGTGGAAGAGATATATTAACTCAGTAAGTACCCGCCTTGGCTCTGTAGAAAGAATGACACGTATGTAGTGAATACATTATAATATAAATTTCAGTTTTCCCATCGTAAGAGTTATGCCAAAGAACTGCGTCAGAATTATTAATACCTTTCGAGATCTATTGGTTTAATACACTCCTGGAAATGGAAAAAAGAACACATTGACACCGGTGTGTCAGACCCACCATACTTGCTCCGGACACTGCGAGAGGGCTGTACAAGCAACGATCACACGCACGGCACAGCGGACACACCAGGAACCGCGGTGTTGGCCGTCGAATGGCGCTAGCTGCGCAGCATTTGTGCACCGCCGCCGTCAGTGTCAGCCAGTTTGCCGTGGCATACGGAGCTCCATCGCAGTCTTTAACACTGGTAGCATGCCGCGACAGCGTGGACGTGAACCGTATGTGCAGTTGACGGACTTTGAGCGAGGGCGTATAGTGGGCATGCGGGAGGTCGGGTGGACGTACCGCCGAATTGCTCAACACGTGGGGCGTGAGGTCGCCACAGTACATCGATGTTGTCGCCAGTGGTCGGCGGAAGGTGCACGTGCCCGTCGACCTGGGACCGGACCGCAGCGACGCACGGATGCACGCCAAGACCGTAGGATCCTACGCAGTGCCGTAGGGGACCGCACCGCCACTTCCCAGCAAATTAGGGACACTGTTGCTCCTGGGGTATCGGCGAGGACCATTCGCAACCGTCTCCATGAAGCTGGGCTACGGTCCCGCACACCGTTAAGCCGTCTTCCGCTCACGCCCCAACATCGTGCAGCCCGCCTCCAGTGGTGTCGCGACAGGCGTGAATGGAGGGACGAATGGAGACGTGTCGTCTTCAGCGATGAGAGTCGCTTCTGCCTTGGTGCCAATGATGGTCGTATGCGTGTTTGGCGCCGTGCAGGTGAGCGCCACAATCAGGACTGCATACGACCGAGGCACACAGGGCCAACACCCGGCATCATGGTGTGGGGAGCGATCTCCTACACTGGCCGTACACCACTGGTGATCGTCGAGGGGACACTGAATAGTGCACGGTACATCCAAACTGTCATCGAACCCATCGTTCTACCATTCCTAGACCGGCAAGGGAACTTGCTGTTCCAACAGGACAATGCACGTCCGCATGTATCCCGTGCCACCCAACGTGCTCTAGAAGGTGTAAGGCAACTACCCTGGCCAGCAAGATCTCCGGATCTGTCCCCCATTGAGCATGTTTGGGACTGGATGAAGCGTCGTCTCACGCGGTCTGCACGTCCAGCACGAACGCTGGTCCAACTGAGGCGCCAGGTGGAAATGGCATGGCAAGCCGTTCCACAGGACTACATCCAGCATCTCTGCGATCGTCTCCATGGGAGAATAGGAGCCTGCATTGCTGCGAAAGGTGGATATACACTGTACTAGTGCCGACATTGTGCATGCTCTGTTGCCTGTGTCTATGTGCCTGTGGTTCTGTCAGTGTGATCATGTGATGTATCTGACCCCAGGAATGTGTCAATAAAGTTTCCCCTTCCTGGGACAATGAATTCACGGTGTTCTTATTTCAATTTCCAGGAGTGTAGCTACTGTAAGCAAGGGAAAATAATTGGTTTGGGTTGAATGATTTTTACAACGAACCGTTAAGGTATGATATCATTTTCACAAGCAGTAGGGCTCCATATTGTTACCTGCATATTCTTTGAATAAATACCAGTGGCCTAGTTTATACAACCACAAATTCAGTCTGCCTTGTGTATTCTCAGGGAGACTTACCGCAGGCGGCTCCGGCTTGGGGATGTGCTCTCCCTCGGCGTGGAATCCCTGCTCGTCAGCTTCGTACGTCAGCTCGATCTTCTTCTCCGACTGCTTGTCAACCCAGGAAGAGCGGCCCTTAATTTCTGGCACTACTTTGTCGTCGATTCTCTTGAGCAGCATGGACTCTTCACGCACCGTACCATCTGGAGAGTCGTAGCTGGGACGGAGAAATAAAAAAAGAAACTTTACTGTAAATGTGATAGCTGTTTCTCTTAGCCTTCAGACTGTGCTTTCATGTGGCACCTTGAAAACCAACGACACAAAACTAGAAAGGGAACGAAACGATCTTTACCGTAAACTGAAAAAGAATGGTATGCAATAGATTTTGTTTGTACATATCCCAAATTCTATTAATTTTTTGACTGGGAGTGTGTTTGCTTTATTCGTGTTGAAAATATACATTTCCATGTAGTAACTTATGTAATGTTATTTGATTTCTCTGAATGACGAACTGTTTTTTTGCATTTCTTGCTGAGGTCATTTCCACTTTCTTCCTCCTTTCTGTTTTAGGTGTCACTCACCTGGACAAAAATGGAACATCACTACACTTTGCTTGATATTTAACAATATGTGCGTTCCAGTTGTTGTACAAATACGAAAATTGGCGTCCGTTGACTGTGAGCTGATATTTTCTGATCTGTTATGTCATTAGATGTGAATTGTGCCAAAATCAAGTTTTGATGCGAATAATATGCTCTCCCCATCCCGCTTTCTTTGGCCGTAGTATAGCTACTGACTTATTCAACGCCGTGAAATTAGGTTTGCAGAAGGAGTAATGTTCTCTTTAGTTATTCATTAGTCACACTGCTGGCAAGAACTTTTGGAACGAAATATTACAGGAAACGGCAAGAAATCCATGGTACATTGGACTCCATAGGTACAAAAAAGTTTTGAACGAAATAAATCTAGAAAACAGAGAGTCACTACGGGGTAACGTTGAAATCGAAACCCCTGGCTTCTAGGATAAAATCATGTGTAGAGGAGTGAAGAAGACTTCCAAACATGAGAGTGAATAAACATTAAACGTGAAGGCGGTACAGTTTTTGGAGTGTCAATCAGTCATAAAAGTGGTAACTTTGTTCACACTTGAGCTGCTTAATGTAGCATACAGTACCTACCTTCTTAAATGTCAGTTGGCAGCTCGATTCACCATAGTTGGATATTTGAACACGAAATACTATATTTCCACGGTTCTATACTGATTAAAGAAACACACTAATTACTGCTATTAACGGGCGACCATCATTTAACACAATCGACTTGTCAGAACTCCTGCAAATTCTCAGATGCACTCAGTAGTCGGGGTTTCAATAATCAGTTGCTTGGTTGTTGACTGTCGACTTCCTCCAACCAAGACACAACAGCTTCATACGTAACATCAATCGACAGCAAGCCACACAGTCATATAGCGTGGGCCAGGACAGAGACTGAAAGAAGGGAAGCTTATCCGAAGACCAAAACGATTAGGATACTTCTTACGACCAGAGGGCTGTGAGAAATGAAGTTAAAGCAACAGTGGGGAGAGTGTAGAAGGCGAGACTCATACCCTCTCCTTGGTACTCACCTGAAGCTAGCGTGCCAGTTGGTGGGGTCGCCCACGGCGGAGGACGACCTGAAGACGGCCCTGGGTTTCGGCGCCTCCTCAGCCAAGCAGGCGCCCAGCACCGCGACAGCAACCAGCAGCTGACGCACAAGCAACACCACAAGTGACCCCCGAATCTACATCATACTCCAAACACTCTACGTTAATTTAAGATACTCTGAGATCCATACAGAAGCCACCCTGCTTCTTGCGCGGCACACTATTCATGACTCGCTGACATTCAGCTACATTCTGGCTACAATTGGGTACATTAACTTTCCCTGTGTGTTAGCTGCAACACAAGTATTTTTTCCAATGGAAACCTGAGGTACATATTTGTGAATGGTCAGCCTTTCCATCACGCGCAAGTCCTGTCAACTGTTGGGCATCTGTATGAAAATATCAGCAGGTCAGTGTTACAGTGTGCAGCTCGTGACCACCAGAATACATGAATGTGGTCGGTTCGTTATATTACACTGTATAATTGAATATTGTTATTTTGCATGGTAATTATTGAATGTTAATTTTACTATTTATTATAACAGAGAATATTTGTAATTAGTTACTTTAGTCCATAAAATGAAGCCAAGTGTACAAAGTATGTTTTGAAAACGAGTATATATTTTTGTATTAATCTTGCATCCAAAATCATTAAAAAATCGCCTAAGTGCATTACCACATAAATAAAAATTTTTCATCCTCTAGAAAAAATTCAGTTGCGAAAGAGCTAAGAACCGTGATTTTCATTTTTCTTCACACTTATTTAGTCTGGAGGTCAGCATAGAAGTCAACTTCCTGTAGCAGTACGACGGAATTCTCAAAAAGAAAACCAAGACTCGAAAAGACGCCTTTCCATTTGCTAATAAGATTTCCGAACTCTGCTAAGTTTGGACCATTTGCAATGTATTAAAGTGGTCGTTAGTAGCCGAATGCTAAGCCTAAGCTACTTTTAATTGGAAAGCCAGTTGTTGAAATCTTCCTAATATATTTTATTTGCGTTTTCACGTTTATTAACAAATGGAAACGTTGATTAAGAAATTACGAATCACAATTTTCCAATAGAAATAACGTATTTGACATAAAAGCTCTCGAGGTATGGTACCGCGTTGTATTGTATAAAATTACTGCTAGAGAAAAACCAACGTTTCGGCAACGGTAGCAGCAGCCTTCTTCGGGTCCGCTGCAACCGTGGCCGAAACGTTGGTTTTTCTCCAGAAATAGTTTTATACAATACAACGCGTTACCATACGCGGAAAACTTTTATGTTGACTGACTCTGGCCGCGGAAGCCTCCGCAATTATATTAAATAACATATCATTTTTCATGAGCACTGATGCCAAATTGCAAGTACTTATAGTCAGTTAAAATTTAGTACAAAAACGCGTGACAAGAAATTAAAACAAATAAAATACTTTCGTGTTTTTAGAAACTGAAGAGCTAAAATGTAGAAATTATTATTTTTTTTTCATTTAACAATAAGAATATTCGAATTTCAGTATTAAATTTTATGTTACTTTCATTTGATTAGTAAGTACACATAAAAATATGATATTTTTGCTCACCAACTATGGTTCTGCACTTATTAACTGACATTTCCATTTCATAATAAATAAGAAATTTAATTAAAATTAGAAACAGTTGACAGAAGCAGGATTCGAATCATCGGCTTTTTGGTGACAAAACGTTTTCACTCCTTTAAATAAATGACGGCCAGGCACCGACCAACAAATCCTCTCAGTATGAAGAAAGTCAAAGAAAGGCAGTTCGTGAGGTCCTTTTGTCAGAAAAAATGGCCTCATTTCGTTCACAAAACTTTCATGTTGTCGACAGCGTGTATTCCGCAGTTTATTACACTACTTAGATGAAAAGAAGTCATGGCTCGTATGTTTTGATAAGAAAGTCTGTTCATTATTTTTGGCCAGTTTCAAGTAAATGGTTATTTTCAGATGTGAATGTATGAAAATGTCATTACAGTCAGTGTCACGTCAAATATAATTGCTCATTAACGAGTTTTCAATGATCGATGGTAAATCAGTACCCTTGTGGATAAATTTTTTCTCGTACTCGATATCATACCACCACATCTCAATACAAATGCAAGTTTTGTTCGTTGTATGGCACTTCCAACATTATAATATACGATTTCTACAATTTTCTGGAAAAAAATCAGGTTTTTGTGCAGACAGAGCTAAGGCGTCGCATTGGACCAGCAAACGCGAGTACAACGCGAATATTTGTCGAGCAACGTCCAGTAGTCAGGGTGACGCATAATTTCACAGTAGGTACAAACCCCCTCCTTCCAATCTTTGCGTGTTGCTCCTAACAAAATTCTGAATGCGTCTATTCTTTGCAACCATTCTATTACGGAGGCCTTTAATGCCATGTCTGATACAGACACTCGAAAAACGTAGTCTACTAAAGCTTTTAACGTTTCTGTGGAGGCAGTTTTCTTCGCACTATCACGCTCGTGAAAAGAAATTTCAAGGCAAGAACTTAATTTCGTACTGCTGCACTCGAATATAACAGTACGTATCGTCTTTAATTTCTATCTCCTATCTGGTCCACATTACGAGCACACTGTCAGCTGATTTCGGCAACGAGGAAAATGGAATTGCCTTTTAATGCATATGTAGTTGTGGCAGCCGATATGAAAAAACTTCCCGAACGTCCCATCATATTTTCTCTCTCTGTGCGACGTAGTGTACTTTATTCATGCCCTTTGTCATAATTTTGCCTTAGGAGTACCTTAAGTACAATACTTCTAGAACACCAAACGTTCGCATTCTATTTTTTCTCGTATGTGTAACACCGCTCACCTTGATCATGATGTCCAAAGTATATTTCGGTGACAGACTGCCGCGGATCTCGTGGTTCCTCGCATTTATACCTGTTGCTCGCAGTCCCATCAGATAACGAGCTGCTTAATCTTATCCGGATGCGGATCAACAAATTAAAATCGATTTCCCAAGGAGGCGAGTCGTTACTCTGGCGCTCGCAGGGGCCTCTCGTTTATGACGTCTACTGTTGTGTGTCCAGATCACAAGACTCTCGGTATTCCCCATCTCAGGGTGGCTGTTGTTTGTTGGCATCTGGCAATAGCAGCTGCATTTTCTTTAGACTTTTCCAGAATACGTCTACAACTGTATCGGAGAAAAAGTATTTTCTCTCTTCCCCTGTCAGTCGTTCCCTCGCCCTTTCCGTCATCCTAAGCATAAATTTACCATTCTGTAGAATATCGATAAACTGTTTGTCTTAAACATATCGTATCAGCTTTCCCTTCTTGAAAACGGTAGGTTTCTGGGCGTAACGTGTTTTAGGCAGCCCTCTAAGGACTAAGTGAACGAAGTATGTAACTTTAATTTGACAAAACATGATCAACAGAGTAGTTTCAGATAATAATATCGTTGTATCGAGCTTCCAAAACGGCAAATCTTTAGTCTCGCAATTTTAGGATGCTTCTTGCCATTTCATACAAGTCTTTTTCGTTAACTTTAATAAAGTTTAATTTCAGTATAGCTATTTCCCGTAACACCTGTCCAGGATTCACAATTGTATTTTTATTTCAGGTTTTTATTCCAAGTATTTACAAAACAGATACTAATTATGAAATATTGAGTTATGGTTAGGTACCGATGTTCCTAACTGTGATCCATCCCACACATCGCACGGTGCACTGCAGTTGTGGGTCTTCTGTCTACTTATTTGAGGAAGAAATGACGGAAAAACTTCACTTAACACATTTATTTTGCTATATAAGGAATTAAGTACCGATTCATAAGAAAATAAGTGACCCTTTGTTCATTTGCTCCATAGGTCTTCGAATTATTTTGCAGAATATGACTCCCTGTTGTTTGACACCTTAACTGGGGGGGAGGGGGGGGGGAGGGTTGAATTTTGCAGGTTATGTCATATTCTTTGTACATATGAAGACCCTTTCCTTTAGGTCAAAATAACACTTTCTCATCTCTTGCCATACAATTCACTTCCGCCTCAGTTTTGCAAACTTTAGTGAGTCCACCTAGTTAAAGACCATTCAACAGGTAACACAACATGCAGTTGTGGCTATTGAACGGTTTTTAGCAGTTAAACAGATCGCCCTTCAGTCTCTCAAAATGAGAAAATTCAATCGAATCCCCCTAGCTAGACCTCGTCCTCGTATTCTATAACGACAAAAATTTTAGTTTTAGAACTATTCGCTGGCTGCTGTTTGTCTTTTTTTTTAAATCTTGTTCTTTGTATCTGGGACATAAGGGCTGCATGGTTTCCCACGTATTCCATTTTAATGTTAATCTTTCACTATTTACCAGAATGAGATTTTCACTCTGCAGCGGAGTGTGCGCTGATATGAAACTTCCTGGCAGATTAAAACTGTGTGCCCGACCGAGACTCGAACTCGGGACCTTTGCCTTTCACTATTTACTTTATTATAGCTCCAGTTTATATTAAAAAGAGCCATTTTAATTTTAGATATTTAAATACCAGACCAGCAATTTAAAATAATTTAAGCCTGTAGATTCAAATTTTGTGCCATAGTTACTTCTCAAGTTGAAATATAAATTTATTAATAATACCTGTTAAAATCATTGTTAAATAATGGGAAATGACAATAACTTATCGTAGAATAGTATACAAAATCTCGTTCTTTTCTAACGGAAGTTTCAGGTACAGCAATTTGCCAGTTTCAAAGATTGCAATACCTATCGCACTTCCGAACGCAACGCAAAATAAATGGAGATGATTGTGTAAGTCTGCGCAACAATGTAATTCGTGATGGCACCTTGGAAAAGTAGTTACAAGCATACATCCAACATATTTATGGGAAATTACTGTACTTTCTTTTTGAACTGATCTGTATCATAAATGAGTTTCAATTGTCCTTCACCTTACTTACCGATGGGAATATGTGCCGCTTTCTTGAAATCTTCATTTCTTTTATCATTATATCGAATATGTTCTCCTCACCATTATTCGATCACATTTAAGCACTGCTTCACATTAGCATTTCCGAATATTCCATATGCTTTCAATGAGTAGTGTTTATCTCTGCATTTAATAGTGCGTCTTGTTACTCAGTAGTATAACTGATCCTTGAGTTTTCTGTTGTACAGTACATCAGGTTCTTTACAGTCTCTCTGAATATTAACTTGGCATATGCTGTGACTGTCACAATTATCGTTTTGTGCATCTTGAACGAACTTCTTTCATTAAAAGAAACTAGATTTTCTCTTGTAATCAGTAAGCAGATTCGTTATCTTTTTGTCCCTGTACTTCCGGCATTACATACCTCCTGCAAGGAAAAATATCAAGAGGGAAACTACGAGAATTTTAGTTGCTTAATTACTTCCTTATTTGCATTCTGGCTGGAAATCGTTCAAAATATATCACTCTGAGTTGGAATATGTCATTTCGTTTACGAAAGCAGCAACAGTTCTCATTGTTTGTGAACCTCCATGCTAATCATATGCATAAATATTTTGTATTTTTCTGTGAATGTAGATTTTCTTCAAGCATATTACTGTTAAAAAGCTATCGGTTTCCGGGTAATTGGCAGTGTTGTGACATAGCGACGTCTCTTTCAGCAGAGATAATGAGTATGGGGTTCGTCGCACCTTGCGGTATCTTGATTCTCTACTCAGAAATATGAGAGCATTTCATCCACTTTTATTCATTTGTACACCAACGTTAAGTGTTAAATTCATTAACTCTGACTTCTCTGAGAGCATGAAGGCTTCATCATCTGTACACAAGTAGAACAGAATAAACTATGGAGAAACATTATTTCAAACCGCGTTTGTTACTATCAGTACCCCCCGTTCATTGGTAAGATATCCAAATATTTTAGTGGTTACTTCATTTGCTCGTTGCTCCTTTGGCATGAAAGTAATTCACGAGCTGATACTTATGCACTTGTTACTGAAGTAAATTAGGAAGTGTTATATAAAGTTGCTCATATAGATCTTCTGAAAAAGTGTGACCCATACCACACCTCTCAGACATTCCTCAGCACTAAACATTGTGTATACGTGTGACATTAATTAACGGTATGATTGCAGACACGCTACAAGTAGGGTGCTCTGGCATTCTCGGTACCTAAATGAACACTCACAAGCAAGTTAAACTATTCAAGATTGTGCATAGTACATTATGCCAGTTTGCTTTGAAATTAAGGATGTACTGATTAATGATGTAGTAGTTTATGAACTACATTTCCTCCATGAATCTACAATTTAACGACAGTCTACGGCATGTTCTTTGTTTTTGCTGATTAAAATGATAGTCAGTGTCCCGTAGGTCAGGGATGCCCAAACCGCACATGCGGCCCAAAGCAAGTATCAATGTGGCCCAGGAAGAGAGATCTATCACATGATGAGTAAAAAAATAAAAGAAATAAAAAACATAAAATTTCGTTATGACAAACTGAATCATCACCAGTTCCAGCAATTCTTCAGAAGTTGAGATGCTGAGTGTAGTGACAAAGTTTATTTTACTGAAGTAAGGTGGCACAATCTAAGCCAGATGTTGAAAATATTTTACATCATAATTAATGTAACCAAATCATTCATGATATCAAAAGCAAAATCGGTGCCGAACTTGAAGATGCCTAGTGGGTGGCAGATTTACCATTTTTCGTAGTCACCTATTTATCAGTACAATAATTCAAACAATATTGAAACTGAAATTATGGCAAGCGCAAGCAAATGCATTTTTTTTAATTAGGACACGTTGGTCAAACATAATTATAAGGACAAGACGAAGTGCCAGCCATCCGTTTCGATTTGATGCAAGAATTTTAAATCCGGTTTCAAGCTTTTAGAAAAATATTTTGAATTTTTGTATTTATGCGAGATATTTTACAGATAGTATAGATATGTTGCCACAAGATTTTCAGAAGTAATGCAAAGAGTCGCAATCTACAAAAGAAAAATTTGATCATGTGTATTTGTTGACTGTTACAAATAATATCAAGCCAGAGAAAATATCCCTTACTGCACAGTACTGCATTATATACTGCATGTAATTGTGTCTGGAAATGTGAACGTTTGTGAGCAGTTATTCTCAAGAGTAAAGCACAAATCTCAGATTAACAACTTGAAAAACACTGAAAATTAAACCACTTTCTTCGAACCTAATATTGATACAATAGTTTTCCAAATTCAACGTCATTCTCAGATTGAAACTCAAATGTCACATTAATTTTATGATTTGAAACGAGGATATAAGATGAACATCAAAAAAAGCAAAACGAGGATAATGGAATGTAGTCGAATTAATCTGGTGACGCTGAGGGAATTACATTAGGAAATGAGACACTTGAAGTAGTAAGGGAGTTTTGCTATTTGGGGAGTAAAATAACTGATGATGGTCGAAGTAGAGAGGATATAAAATGTAGACTGGCAATGGCAAGGAAAGCGTTTCTGAAGAAGAAAAATTTGTTAACATCGAGTATAGATTTAAATGTCAGGAAGTCGTTTCTGAAAGTATTTGTATGGAGTGTAGCCATGTATGGAAGTGAAACGTGGACGATAAATAGCTTAGACAAGAAGACAATAGAAGCTTTCGAAATGTGGTGCTACAGAAGAATGCTGAAGATTAGATGGGTAGATAACATAACTAATGAGGAGGTATTGAATAGAATTGGGGAGAAGAGGAGCTTGTGGCACCACTTGACTAGAAGAAGGGATCGGTTGGTAGGACATGTTCTGAGACACCGAGGGATCACCAATTTAGTATTGGAGGGCAGTGTGGAGGGTAAAAATCGTAGTGGGAAACCGAAAGATGAGTACACTAAGCAGATTCAGAAGGATTTAGGATCAGTAGGTACTGGGAGATGAAGAAGCTTGCACAGGATAGAGTAGCATGGACAGCTGCATCAAACCAGTCTCAGGACTGAAGACCACAACAACAACAACAACAATTACTCATGTTTAAAATCATTAATGAAATCTCAAATTAATTCCATCTTACTTTTTTTGAAAAAAGAATCACAAGTTAAAAAGTATAAGTTACTTAAATGTGTTAAGTATATACCTCCAACTACTCTCTTTTTTTTCAGTTATTGTTGGTGTTAAGTATATTATGTGCAGCTGAAAAATAGTCGTCTTTCTTCAATGTGGTCTTGATAAGCTAAAAGGTCGTACACTCCTGCCGACAATGGCCAACGTTTTAGTGAAGAATAACATAGAACATGTCATAGTTTGTCATCAAATAGTACAAGAAATGAGTTAATAAACCGAATAAAATTTTAATTTATCTACCTTCGATCGGTTTGTCGCAAGTAAACTTTCCTACAGTGTCTACAAATAAAACTATTTCCATCTTATCAATGTAATTTACCCATCATTCATTCGTTTATATGTAAAAAGAACAGAACAGGAAGTAACAATAAACACTGTATCACGTCATGAGTGATTTATCCTCTTGGAAAATGATTCCTTTTACATGCTAATGGGTCTACCTGATGCGACTCTTTCAAACACTCGTTGGCAGTAGTGGCGGCCGGCCACAGTCTTCAGGGAATCTGATACCAGTTCGTATGCTGTGCGGAGCACTTCGTGTTATTTTGATATATTACATTGCTTTTTAGATTTTTTTAAGTTTTTCTTAAAGAAATCTTGCTTTTTTAAGTTTTCATTAATTTCATGTCATGTCCTGTCCGAGATTTACATTCAGTGAATGTGGGGTGTTTAAATTCATAAGTTTTAATGTGACCTATGTCTGGAGGTTAGTTGGAAAGCTCATTGGAAAAATTGTTCATTAGTTCTTACTTTTCGGTAGTTTAAGTTTTAGTGTTTTTAGGTTTGCAGAAAAATTTGCGTTATGTACGACAAATGTTTATGTTGCTGTATATTAGTGAGTATGCAAGAAACATATCGGAACTGAGGGTTGGTATTTCATTTGGATTATTGCAGTAGAGACGCGAGTAAAGTGTCAGATGAAGCTCTCCCATGGAATTGTAGATTGTACAATCGAGTCAAGAGAATTGTGGAACAGGGAAGAAAGATTTGTGCCCTTCAGGCAGAATTAAGGGTGGTACATTTTGAATTTGATGGACTGTAGCAGGAAGAGACAGTAGGAATAGGGAGAAGGTAACAATTAAAAAGTAAAGAGAAAATTTTAGTTATCACAATACAGACAATGCTTAAGAAGAGTTCGACTTGTACATGAAACAGGAGAAGACTCTCAACCACTTCTTGATCAGAATAAGTTGCAGCCTACTGGTAAGATTAACATCAAGGCCTGGTCGGTAGAAGAGTCAAGTAGAAAGAAATGAGTCCTTCTGCTGGGTTAGCAGTCACGTGAGGGATGCAGACGAACCGTTACAGGAAAAGCAAGTTGTAGTATACCATGACCATCGTGATACCTGCTGTCAAAATTAGCCAAGTGACAGAGAAATGGGGGCTGTGTGCAGAGATTTTGATCAAAAATATCAGGTGCTTGTAGGAAATGGAGCAGGAAATAGACTCCGTAGTAACTTACAGTGACCTGGATGAAACAAACGTGTTGGCACACGCACTCGTAAGGGATTTGTAGAGGTTCTGCAATGACACGACCAGTCATACGTATATCCATCTGTCAGCCGTGCGTTTGAAACGCTGAATGGGTTGGTTTTGATTTGATCTGTGTTAAACCTACTGCTGCACTTGGAAGTTGGGGATACTGAAATCATGTCCTCCACCTGAATAGGATGGGGAAAGCCTGATTAGCTGAGCTTCTTGTAAAAAATTGCTCTGAGCACTATGGGACTTAACATCTGAGGTCATCAGTTCCCTAGAACTTAGAACTACTTAAACCTAACTAACCTCAGGACGTCACACACATCCATGCCCGAGGCCGGATTCGAACCTGCGACTGT
The DNA here is from genome assembly GCF_021461395.2 of Schistocerca americana. Classification (NCBI taxonomy): domain Eukaryota; kingdom Metazoa; phylum Arthropoda; class Insecta; order Orthoptera; family Acrididae; genus Schistocerca; species Schistocerca americana. The sequence continues at coordinate 279,239,766 of NC_060126.1, read as the reverse complement.
AGCGCCTAGAACCGCTCAGCCACCCCGGCCGGCAGCGTCTTGTAGAAATTGTTAAAGGGATACAAGCACAAAGTGCTCAATCCCAGTGATAACTGTAGACAGGGTGGCACATTTCTTTTAGGTTTATTAGGTTATAGGAAGACAGCATTGAAACAAATTAGAACACAACAGTACCACAACATAGGTATCGGCTTCCAGAAAAATAACATTAGATTGTTTCAACAGAACATTAAGAAGCTGAAAAACAAGATAGATGTGCTTCTTATATATCAAGGGAATATGGAAATTCAGAGATAATAGTTGTTCTGTGTCTCTCTGAACGACAAATATCCACAGGGATAGAGAAGTAATATTTTACGGGTTATAGACTAGCTTAGTTTACACATTTTGTCAGTTCGGAAAAGGAAGCAGATCCAACATATGAAAAAGTTGGACATAATGTGACAAAACAATCTTTTTTGTGTGGATCAGAAACTAGAAGCATGTTCTTGAGACTTTTCACTGCAAAATGCTTATCTTGTAACTGTTCCCCCCACCCCCACTCCCCTCTTGCAAACTTCCAGCTATTTATGAGAAATCTAAATTCATTTTTCAGCTATCTAACAGACAATAAAAAACAATTAGCAGTTTCTGCAGATGTCAGGATAGGTTTCTTGAAGTATTCTGCTAGGAAAAACAATGAACTGGTATCGTTATTTTGCTGTTTCAGTCTGATTTCAGAAGTGTATTTTCCAACTTGTGTACAGCAAGGTAGCAGGTCTCTCACTTACAATTTCTTTTTTAAATGCTCAGACTGAAATAATTAATGTGTGGCCCCTATCCAACTGCTAATGGAGTACCTGATCATGATGTACAGGTAATGAAAGTCAACAATGTAACACCTTACACCTCTGAGGCACATTCATACAAAACAGTGAGGGTCATAATGATACCAGGATGCAATGTGATAAAAATAAGACATGGAATGGGGTGAAATATATACGTAAAGAGATGCTAATATGAAATTAAGTATTATGAAAATCCATATTTGGAAGGGGCTTACCTAAATTGTATCCAGAAAGTCTATTAAAAACAGTTAAGCTATTGATAAGAAAAGGCCAGAACACTCAACATCTGGTCTTACCCACATTTCTCAAAAATTACTTTAAAATTTTAAGAATGGTCATTGAAATGTCCAGAAATATGTACATTTTGATAGAACAAATCCAAATATAAGGATTAAATCAATGTGAAATATTGTGAGGTGGATGGCAGGACTGCAGGTCAAGGGATGCTATGCAACTAAACTAAATGACAATTCTGATAATCCAGAAGTTTTGGTATTTTTCACAATCACTTTCTAAACGTATCAGCAAAAACCTGGAGACACCAGAAGGTTTCAGATTGATTACATAACGGTAAGACAGGGATTTCGGAACAAGATTTAAATTGTAAGACATATCGAATGGCAGATGTGGATTCTCACCACAATTTATTGGTTATAAACTGCAGATTAAAACTGAATAAACTGCAAAAAGGCGGGAATTTTTGGAGATGGAACCTTGATAAACAGAAAGAATGAGAAGTAGTAGTGGGTTTCAGAGAGAGCATTAATGAACAGATGACAAGAACAGAGAAGATAAATACAGCAGAAGATGAATGGGTAGCTTTGAGAGATGAAATAGAGAAGGCAGTAGAGGTTGAAATAGGTAAAAAGACGAGAGGTAGTAGAAATCTTTGAGTAAAACAAGAGTTGTTGAATTTAGTCGATCAACGGAGAAAATATAAAAATGCAATAAATGAAGCCGGGGAACGGCAATACAAACGTCTAAAAAGTGGCTAAGTAGAAATGGCTTGAGGAAAAATGTAAGGATGTAGAAGCATAAATCTCCAGGAATAAAACAGATGCTGACTACAGGAAAATTAAAGAGAAGAAAAGAGAACCACCTGTATTAATATCAAGAGCTCAGAAGGAAAACCAGTCCTCAGCAAAGAATGGAAAGCAGAAAGGTAGATGTAATATATAGAGGATCTATTATATTGTGAACAGTAACGCTCGTTTACACTTACCTGTCGTACTCCTTATATTACCTTTATCTCTGTCGATTTAGTTCCGTTAAGAGCGACGTTTTGAGTTCTGTCTGCAAGGAAGCCCTGAAACCAATCGCAGGTCTGCTCCGATACTCCATAAGCTCGTATTTTTTTCATTAAACGGCAGTGCGGGACGGTGTCAAATGCCTTACTGAAGTCAAGGAACACGACATTAGCCTGAGCACCGTTGACCAATGCGCTGTGAATCTTATGGAGGAACAGGGTTTCGCAGAATCTCTGTTTGCGGAATCCATGTTAATTTTTATAAAGCAGCTGTCCATTTTCCAAAAATGGTTAAGTAAAAGCAAACCTACGTTCATAGCATTCGTAGACTTAGAGAAAGCTTTTGACAATGTTTAGTGGAATACTCTCTTTCAAATTCTAAAGATCCCCAATGTTATTCAGTCGGTATATTGAGCAAGGAAGAAAGGAAATAAAAGAAAAATTCGGAATAGGAATTCAAGTCCAGGGAAAAGAAACAAAAACTTGGAGGTTTGCCGACGACATTATAATTCTGTCAGACACAGCATCGGACTTGGAAGAGCAGTTGAACGGAATGGACAGTGTCTTGAAATGACGAAATAAGATGAACATCAACAAAAGCAGAACTAGGATAATGGAATGTAGTCGAATTAAATAGAGTGATGCTGCGGGAATTAAATTAAGAAATGATACACTTAAAATAATAGATAAGTTTTGCTGTTTGGGAAGCAGAAGAAATGATGATGGCCGAAGTAGAGAGGATATAACATGTCGACTGGCTATGACAAGGTAAACATTTCTGAAGAAGAGAAATTTGCTTACATCGGGTATAGATTTAAATGTCAGGAATTCCTTTCTGAAAGAATTTGTTTGGAGTGTAGCCACGTCTGGAAGTGAAACATGGGCGATAAACAGTTTAGACAAAAAGAGAATAGCTTTTGAAATGTGGTGCTACAGAAGAATGCTGAAGATTAGGTGGATAGATCACGCAATGAGGACGTACTGAAGACAACTGGGCAGAGGAGAAATTTGTGACACTATCTAATTAGAAGAAGGGATCGGTTGGTAGGACACATTCTGAGACATCAAGGGATCATCAGTTTAGTATTGGAGGGCAGCGTGAAGGGTAAAAATCGTAGAGGGAGGTCGAGAGATGAATACACTAAGCAGATTCACAAGGATGTAGGTTGCAGCAGTAACTTGGAGGTGAGGAGGCTTGCACAGGGTAGAGCAGTATGGAGAGCTGCATCAAACCAGTCTTTCGACTGAAGACCACAACGACAACAGCAGCAAAAAGAAGATTAAATGGTTCAGTTGAAGGAACAAAAGAATGTGTTAAGAATGTTATTCCAGAACACTTTTAGCAGCTAGAAGTAGTACCAGAATCCTTCATTGAAATTAATAAAATTGTAAAAGCTCCTATGAGGCTGACGGTCTTTCAGACAAAATCCTCAAGAGCTGTTCTAGTAGAGCACGTGATCAACGACACAGACATTTTCTCCGAACACATTAAAACATGCCGTTTTTAAACCTCATTGTAATAAAGGTAACAAGAAAGACTTACATGATAACTATTCGGTCTACTTACGCGACATAGACTCACATTTAATTTTAAAAAAGCACTTAGAATATATTAGTTTAGATTCCAGAACGGTTGCCTGACTACGTTTGCTCTTTACACATTCACTCACCAAATATTACAAGCCTTGAATATTAAAATACCACCAGTTGTGAGTTTTTGTGACCTTTCTAAGATATCTGATTATGTAAATCATGTTACTCTCTTAGTAAAACTTAAGTTTTAAGGAACTGATAGCTTAAGGAAAACGAGTCACCCTTAACATACAGAATGAAAAATATTCTGCTAAATAAGTCAAACAATATTGAGATGAGAGTAAATTTTAGTGAATGGAAAGAAATCACTAAGGGAATCCCACAGGTTCAATTTTGGGTCCAGTCCTGTTCATTACACAGGGTGTTCGTTTTAACTAAACACTCTGAAATATCTCGAAAATTACACATACGATCAAAAAAAGTTATAATTCCAATTTCTTTGTCTCAGAGGGGGACATATAGTGGCACCACACTCGACCTCCCACCCTACCCTGTGCGTGGGTGGCGGGGGCAACTTTCAAAGCTATGGTTCTACGGAAAAACCTACATACGTTTTGTCTGAAGCGTTTTATTCGTTTCGCCACAGATGGCGCTATAATCTGAGGTATATAAATGGGTACAAAGTCGTAATTTACGACATGCTACTCAGCGGCCCTTGAATGTCCAGTAGCAGGTGGGACCCCATTCTATGCTGCGATATTAGAATAGGCCAGTATTTCATAACTTCTAATTGCAAACTCCATTCGCAACGTTGTATTCCTCCGACATATCGATCAGAGAACTACTCGACGTGCCACTATGGCCGTGCTTCGAGGTGAAAACTAATTTTCTTATTAGTGTAAGTGCTCAAACGCAGTACCGCCAACTTCAGTACACGTAGTATACCCTTTTAAAATGACTATACATAGGACAGAAACATATCTGTGAGAATGTCAGCACAGGGGTTTCTGATGCGGTCGAACACGTCTTCACGGTCTGTTGGCACTTGCTGGTACGCCTTACCTTTTAAGTATTCCCACAGAGAGAAATCCGGCAACGTCGAATAAAAGGACCTAGCGGACCAATTAATAGACCCACCTCTGTCGATCCACCGACCAGCGTTAACATGGTCTAACACGTAATGCGCAGGACAACCGTCTTGCTAAAGCCACATGCGTTGTCGAACGTTCAGGGCAACACCCTGCAGTAGTATCGGTAGTTCCTGTTCAAAAACGTTCGATATTCGCGTCCATTCAACGTGCCATCGATAAAATACGGGCCAATGAATTAGTTCTTCGTCATGCCATACCATACGTTAACGGACCAAGGACTTTGATGGTCATCTTTCCGTAACCAGTGGGGTTAATCTACTCTCCAGTAATGCATGTTGTGTCGGTTAACGCTACCATGGTTTGTGAATGTAGACACATCGGAAAATAGTAACTTGGCAAAGAACGAGGGTCGCGTTTGCATTTGTTGACGAGCCCATTCACAATACACTACGCGGTTACGGAAACCGGCACCTTGAAATTCTTGATGCAGTGACACATGGTATGGATGATACTTACGACGATGCAGTATTGTGACTATACTGCCTTCGGACATACCTGAATCGCGGTGAAATTGCCGGGCGCTTGTCTGTGGGTTTGTGGTGCACTGCCGCAAGTACAGCTATCTCATTAGCTTCTCCTGTAACCTGTTTGCTTCGTTTGATTTCGCCGGTCTGCACGCTGCCATCAGACATAAAGGCGTTCACAGCCTTGCAAAAGAACGAACGACAACGAGCTTTCTCTGGGAAACGCTCAGCATACAAGACAACAGCAGCCTCAATATTTCTCCTTCATCCTACGTAAACTAATATCATTTCTAATTTTTCTTCTGTGGTTGCCACATTCATCGTCCACTAGCAAGTCTGTTCTCCATGTGATAGGTAGGTGTGAACGCAATAAACACAGCACAAGTATTGTGTCATTTACAGCGGCTATCTCTTCCTCGTTGGCATGATACCTGAGCTCCGGTCGCAGTGTACTGCCTGTTATGATACGTCGTAGTTCCCTACACGGTCAGAGGGGCGTGCGTATCGAGTAGTCACCTGTTCGAAATGTGGAGGAATACAACCTCGTGAATTAGGTTTCCAACTAGGAGCTATGAAATACTGGCCTGTCCTACCCTCGCAGCATGAAGGTGAGGTCCCACGTACCATTGGATACTGAAGGGCCATTGAGTAGCATGTCGTAAATTACGATTCTATACCCATTTCTATTCCTCTGATTACTGCGCCATCTGTGGCGAAACGGAGATATTGCTTCAGACAAACAATGTGTATATTTTGCTGTACAGTCTTAGCCTGCAAAAGAAACAGGTTCGTACTGAAGATTTCAATATTTCCCCCCGCCAGCCATACACGGGGTGGGGTGGAGTGTCGAGTGAGGAATCATTGGATGTCCTCCTGCGAGACAAACAAATTGGAATTATTATTAATATTATTTTTTTGATCCGATGTGAAGTTTTTGAGATATCTTAATGTCTTCAGTTAAAATGGACATCCTGTATATGTGAATGACTACCTACTTAGCGTTTCTCAAGTAGGTTTGGTACATTGGTGATGACACTAGTGTTATAATACTGTAAATCCCATTAAAGAGGAACTCCAAAAGAAATTGTTAATATCTTCCTCAAAGAAATACAAGGGGACATGGCCTTTTGGCTTGTGTCACAGGATCTTCGGCCGATGTTTAACGACTTGCCTAACGTTTTGCCTGCGCGAGTGAATGGCATTGTCGAAGATTCGGCGTCCATTTCGGGTGTCGGTGAGGGTGGAGGGCGAACCTTTGATAGCACAAGAGGCTGCTGGCATTGTCAAAGGCTCACCTCGAATTGCTGAAGGCGGTGAAGGTGGAGGATGTACCTTTGACAGTGACAGCCACTTGTGCTGGTGAAATGTCAGGAAATTTATTAAGCAAACAGCGGCTGAAGACAGAAGGCAACAGGCAGTACGTTAACAAGTTGCTATGAAACCCTCAACAATTTTGAATCATTAAGTGGTTTTCTGAAAATGGCCAGTCCCAAATTTTTGAGAAAATGCACTATATTCAACTATGAACAACAAGCAGAATCATACTCACAACTGAATTAGTAACCGAATAAGAGGCAGTAAACAGTGTAAAACCCTCCAAATTTTTGGTGGACGTTTCGATAAAAACTTGAAGAAATATTTCCTTGAGCTTCTGAAACAGCTGAATTAAGCTACCTTTTCTCTTCGTGTGGTCGCTAGTTTTGGAAACAAGTGAAACAACCTCGAACTTATTTTAAATATTTTGATTCAATAATGTCTTACGGAATAATAGTATGAGTTACCCATCAATTAGAAAGAACACATTGATTGAACATAAGCGAGCTATGGAATAATACGTAACTTTAACCTGCAGTCTTATTTGTACTTCCTCAACGCTTCAAAGTGCGTCCAGCAGAGGTAAACAAAAAATCTATCTTCAGTAATTACCTTATTGAAGACAAGCGTTCAAGACATAGCAACTAATCTTGAAATTTTACTCACTACAAATAACAAACAACCCAGGAACTTCTTGGAGAAAGTGTAAATGTGAAGTCACATGTAAAGAAGGGCGGATAAGTCACACAATGACCAAATATGACTTAGGGAAAAGCAGTTCCTAGAGCTATCGACAAGACTGATGTGCGAGTGTTCTGTCACGCAGAAAGCAGTATACACTACTCATCCACAACTTACTATTCTTGTTAACGATGTCCTCACCCCATCCCCTCACACACACACACACACTCACACACACACACACACACACACACACACACACACACCACACACAGTCACACACACACACACACACACACACACACACACACACACACACACACACACACACACACGATCACTAGAACGCACACTTGTTTATTACCTATAATTACCTGAAATTATCTGTTTCTCCTATGTCTCTCACCTTAAACCTCATTTCGCCATCCTCGCTTTATTCTCATCCCCCCTCGATAACATAATTTATGTAACATTATGATATACAAATTTATGCTATTTGATTTAACACACCTCACTCTTAATTATGTTTTAAACGATCGACAGACAAAGATTTTAAAATGATAGAGGTACCTTGTGTGAGCTCCATGACGTTTTAAATGCACTCGACTTTAAAGTTGCAGATTCAAATGGACGAACAGTGATCTTTTCACTTACACCCATACAGTACCACTGGATTTACATGCCACTGCAGGATAGCATTCCGATCACGTCATAGTTGGATTAGTGCTGTGGTTTTTTGCGGAGCATACGAGGAATGATTGCAACATACGACAAGCGATTTTCCCTGTCGTGACAGGATGGTGAACTGCGGCAAGGCACAGACAGTAGAGTTCCATCATATAAATGGGAAAAAGTGCTAGGATAAACAGGAAAGCACAAATGCAGCCACAGATCGTTACTGACAGTTGCGGAGTCGTAAATAACCACACTGCGCCACTGATCTCTCTAGATACCTGATACCTTTTCAATGTAATTAATTCTGGTACTCAGTGCGTAATGGTGTTGTTAGGAACAATGCAAAACTGATTAGAATAATTCATTGTCTGGTAGATTATTTCGGACTGCACCGTATACAAACTGTGGATTAAAACATAGATATTTAGATGCGATGTTCTGTGTTTAATGTTTTACTATAGTGAGAATCATTTCATTCAATAGGTTTTAATATGTACGTCTTTACATTCCGTGTTTCTTGTGAATTAATTTTAGTTACCTTCTACATTGTCACTTTTTTTAAGAAATATCATATCAGCGCAACCAGGCACGGAATTAAATAATATTCCAAATAAGCCGCTTAGACAGTTAATTTTACTACAACAGGAATAAAGGAATATTTCGTGTTCGACACTGTGAAAATTAGAGTAAGTGTTTCTGTTTTTCTTTTTCATGGCAGTAGGCGCGTCAGATAGGAAAACAAGCTGAAGGTTCCTATGTGATATTATAAAATACGAGCTCACTTTTCCACCTACTGCATGTCCAGAGGGAGACAAACACAATATTCCTTTACAGAATCGCTTTTCACTGTCATTCACAGATTTACGTTTGACTCACAGATCTAAGAAAAAATTAAATCCAACATTTCAAGTTTTTAAAAATTATACCTGAAAGTGGGACACAATGTTCTGTCTAGCTAACGACTAGAAAATAATTGGTTATTGTAAGCGATTCATTCTTTTTCAAAGCTCCATACTTTCCAAAATATTACATGTCCATACATGACTGATTCGAACAGAACCGTGAAGTCACTCAGTTTGTATTGTGCCCACCAGTTGGTGTTACGAGTGCAGTGCCTTGGCAAAATGGCGACTACAGTGCAGGAAGCACCTGACGATGAGCATTTCGCCTCCAAGCTGATGGTCAGCGACGAACCAACCTTCCATTTATCTGGAAAGATGACTCACCACAATATGAGAGTCGCTGTTGGTCCTACCTAAACGAAGAATTTAGGCATCACTGGAACGGGCGTAGTGGTGATTTTGACTTGTGATCTTTTTTCTTTGGTAGTACATTAAGGCCATGTTCACGTGCTCCACTACCAACGAAACTGGAAGACCTCAGGGAACCCATCAGTGCTGTTGTGAAGACCAGCTACAGGATGTTGCTGTGTGAGGTATGGAACGAACTAAGGCTTGGGCATGAGTCGTGAAACCAAGGCGGCACCCATGGAAAATATGTAGAGTGGAAAATGCAAACTTAGGTAGTTCACGGCTCTATTCATGGACCAGTCATATTTGTAGATGTAATACTTTGGAAAATATAGAACTCTGAAAATGAATGAATTATTTGTAGTAGCCTTGCATGTGTGGAATGTTTCATGATCGATGTAATGGAAGGTATAATGTCTTGGACGACTGGTTCACATAATATTCGGCTTCAAACTCCACAAATGGTTCAAATGGCTCTGAACGCTAAGGGACTTAACTTCTGAGGTCATCAGTCCCCTAGAATTTAGAACTACTTCAACCTAGCTAACCTAAGGACACCACGCACATCCATACCCGAGGCAGGATTTGAACCTGCGACCGTATTAGTAGCACGGTTCCGGACTGAAGCGCCTAGAACCGCTCGGCCACAGCGGCCAGCTAAACTTCACAAAATTCAGCCCCCATCCTGCACGTAGATTAAGGCGATTTCCCTAAATTGTTTAACGAGAAATGCCGAAATGGATCCTTTATATGGGCAACACCGATTTCCGGCCACATCCTTCCCTAATCCAAGCTTTTGCTCCATCTCTAATGATTTTTCTGTAGCGGGTTCTTATACTTAAAAATTGTTTCCATTGTTTTCCCCCAAATCGTCATTTTGAATGCCCTCCTGGGACCTTCATCAGGAATCTTTTGTTGTCCCTGATAATTCAGCCTTCCGGAGACACCAGAAGATAAGTTTAAAAATCAGAGTACTGGGGTGACAACGTCAGGTTTTGAGAAAGATGAGAAGGAATATGAGTTGTCCAAGTCACCTAGCTTGGGGAGAGATTAGGAATATATGGTGGGTACTCGAATGTATCCAACTTGAATTGGTGTAATTTCTGCGTTGTGTTACGTGTAAGCATTGCACGGAATTCAGTGCACCATTCCACAACGGTAGTTTTCGACGAACATGCTGCCACACACAAATTCTGCATTCTCTGACGGATTTCTACCGATGTTTTTCTTTCAGCAGCCAAAAAAAGAGTGACAGTACCCTCTTCCTGTCTGGAACCATTTGATAATAACGTGGCCACAGTTCACCTTTCCGCATTTACCGCAGGCATATCGGAAGGGCACACATGCCACACGACTTCCCTGCCAACATTTGGTGCTTATATGTGCTTCGCACACGTTCGAAAGAACAGACACCACGCATTCGTACAATGACGAGCCAAAGAACTGGTACAGCTGCCTAATATCGTGTAGGGCCCCGCGAGCGCGCGGAAGTACTAAAACACGAGGTGGTGTGGACTTAACTAATGTCTGAAGTAGTGCTGGAGGGAACTGACCCCATGAATACTACAGGGCTCTCTGTAAATCCATAAGCGTACGATGTGTTGAAGATCTCTTCTGAACAGCACGTTGAAAGGCATCATAGATTTGCTCAATAGTGTTCGTGTCTGGGGAATTTGGCGGCCAGTGGAGTGTTTAAACACAGAACAGTGAATCTGGAGCCACTCTATAGCAATCATGGACGTGTGGGCTGTCGCATTGCCCTGCTGGAATTGCCAAGTCCGTCGGAATGCACAATGCACATGAATGGATGCAGGTGATCATGCAGGATGCTTACGTGTCAGCTATAAGAGTCGTATCTAGGCGTCTTTGTAATTAAGATCCGACGCATTTGATTCTACATTTCATTTACAATGTAAATGTAAACCTTCGTGTTCTAAGGTTGGTATTTAGTGTTCCAAATTTGGTTGTACAGTACAATACTGTTAGGCATTTCAACGACTGGTAGAAACTACGTTTAGTGTGATCGAGGAACACCGGAATGCTTGATATCGGTGACTCTCCTCGCCTCTCACCGTTGCGGTGCTTGGTATCGGTGAGAGTCCATGGCAGGTGCGCGTGTCACAGTCACTTCATGGGCATTTTACCTTATTACAGTGGCTGTGGTCTGTATTCCGCCGGTAGCGCATAGCGACCAGCGTTAGAGTTATGGCGGTTGAATGGAAACACACATCGAAATCAGTCACTCTGATGGAGGGGTTTGGGAGCGGCCACCGAAATCAAGCAAGTGGTTTTGAGACTCACCATAATCAACCCTGCAGATAATAGAAAAGTACGTTACCAAACAAGTAGCTTATTTGTCAGAAACGTGAATGTCTAACCATATTATTTCTGTTGCACAGCCGAGCGGTTCTAGGCACTTCAGTCCGGAACCGCGCTGCTGCTGCGGTCGCTGGTTCGAATCCTGCCTCGGGCATGGATGTGTGTGATGTCTTTAGGTTAGTTAGGTTTAAGTAGTTCTAAGTCTAAGGGACTGACGACCTCAGATGTTAAGTCCCATAGTGCTTAGAGCCATTGGAACCATTTGAACCATGTGTGGACTGTATTCGAAAAAGTGTGATGATGATCTCTCCATTGGCAAAAGGTTTCGAATTAGTCCCCCATTCGGATGCCTGGAAGTGGAGTGCCAAGGAGGAAGTGACCGTGAGAAAAAGTTGGATTAACCAACGAGGGGAATACATAAAAATTCTACGAAGTGGAGCATGCAATGTCAGAACTTTAGACGTAGTTGGAAAGCTGAAAAGGCAAATGCAAATTCTTAAGCTAGATGTGGTTGGAGGGTCAGTGAAGTGAACCGGAAAGAAGACAAGGAATTATGGTCAGATGAGTATAGGATAATATCAGCAGCAGCAGAAAATGGTACAACGGAAGTAGGATTTGTGAATAGGAAGGTAGGCCAGAGGGTCAATGTGAACAGTTTCGTGGTAGGGTTGTTTTCACCATCTCAAGAAAGAGTTTTCGGAGAATATGGGCTTGGTAGCAATAATCAGAGAGGAGAAAGATTGAGTTCTGCAATAAATTTCGGGCGGTAACAGCGAATACTGTGTTCAAGAATCACGAAAAGAGGTGGCATACTTAGAAGACCTGGAGATAAGGGAGGTTTCCAGGTGGACTACATCATGGGCAGACATAGATTCCGAAATCATATTGCAAGGGGGCTTAATTAAAAAGAAAAAGACTAATATTAATCAATAAATGCAATAATTTTACTAGCTGTGTGACCGGTTACGACGTCTCGTAAGCGGTTGGCCCTGACTAGTATTCGCACGCAATCTGACTGCATAAAATAAAAATAAAGAATGACAAGGAATTTGCATTAACACAATTGATTAATTAAATCCCCTGCAATTATAAAAGCTACGAAACAACAAAGCACAAGTGTAACTGTTCTGTGTGTGGCAGTGTGACTCAACGTACATGTATCCGGCTCGGTTCTTTCTCAATACGACAAACGACAAAATATTTTAAACACCATTTACAATGAACTAATTGAAAAACCAGAAACAGTATAATTGCACATAAAAATCAGAATTACAAGTTTAATAAATGAACACGAGCAAGATGCTTTGCTGACTGTACCTGTGAGCAAGAGGGATTGCTATTTAAGAAAACTGTAATACCTTTCTACCTCATTATATATTGACGAAAATATTCCATTACACCAGCATTATAAATCAAAAGCTCATTTCCTTTCTCAAATACATTCTTACAATTGCATCTTCTTCCCTCTATACATTACACCAACCGAACAGTACAACATTTCAGTCAACACTCCGATCGTCTATTCTCTCGCCCAACAGAACAACGACTGCTCTCGACATACTCTGAACTACCACCACGCCCAGTGGAGGCGGCGGAATAATAATCTTTGGCGCAATCTCTAGCGCTGTGACTCAGTGTAGCCACCTTTCAATATATAGGATCGCATGGAGTACCCAAGTGCAAATGTAGACTACCACCACAGTTTAGTACTGATGGAGAGTAGACTCACGTTTAAGGGAATCGTTGGAAAGAATCAGTGTGGAAGGAAATGGCATACTGAAGTACTGAGGAATGACGACACACGTTTGAAATTCGTAAGGTTGTCGACACTGCGGTAAGGAAACCGGAGTAAGCAGTTCAGATGAAGAGGTGTGGAGATCTCTAAAAAGGGTAGTCACAGATGTTGGTGAGGCAAACATTGGTGCAAGGAACGTAACTGCTGATAAACCTTGGTAAACAGACTAAATACTTCGACTGACCGACGAAAGAAGGAAGTACAAAAGTGTTCAGAGAGAGAGGGGAATAATGCAGCAATATAAATCACTTAAGAACGAAATAATTATGTAGCAATTGCAACGCAGCCAAGGCGAAATGGCCGCAAGAAATATGTGAAGAAATTGTAAAAGAAATGATCATCGGGAATAATTACTAAGCGTATAGAAAAGCCAAAACAAGCTTCGGTGAAATTAAAAGCAATAGCAGTAACATTAAGACTGCAATGGCAATTCCACGGTTAAACGGGGAAACGAGAACGGATAGGTGGAAAGAGTACTTTGAAGGCCTTTATGAGGGGGAGGACTTCTCTGAAGGCGTGACAGAAGAAATTGGACTCGACGTGGAAGACGTGGGGACCCAGCGTTAGAGCCAGAATTTTAAAGCCGTGGAAGGCTTGAGATCAAATAAGGCAGCGGGGTTGGTGGAAATGGCAACGAAACACCTATTCAAGTTCATGCGCAGATTCTTTTGAACTGATGACGTACCAAAAGATTTTCGGAAAAGTAACCACTCTCTTAAATTCTGACTCTAGTAGTGGATTCCTGTGTCTTCCACGTCGACTCCAATTTCTTCTTCTGTCACATTATGAGACAAATCCTCCCCCTGATAAAGGCCTTCAAAGTAGCCTTTCCATCTACCCGCTCTCTCTCCCGCCTTAAAGCGTGGAAATCCCACTGCCCTTGCTTTTAATTTCATCGAAGGTTGTTTTCACTTGATAATGGCCATAATTCTCAGAAAAAAATCAAGAGACCTTCATAGGATGCGTCGTCCTAGAAAATGAGTTCAACAATGTTAAATGGATCAAGATGTTCGAAAATGTGATAAAAAAGAGGGTAAGGTATTGGGAAAGAGAATGCTCAATATATATTATAAAATTAAGTGTACAATGTGCACGCCTCTAAAACTCACAAGCGAGTCCCGGTACGATCAAAGGAGTTATACAGTGTGGTAGCCCTCTGTCCCCCATCGACGAAAAAAGGCGTGCTTTTAGAGATATAAGGACTCAGAAGTTTGGCCCTCTAGAAGTTTCTAGAACATTCCAGAACATTCGAGAGTATTCGAGAGCATTCCGAAACATTACATAACGTTCCGGAATGTTCTACAATGATCCAGGATGTTCTGGAATGTTCGAGAATAATCTGGAGCATTCTTGAAGATTCCAGAATGTTTGGGAACGTCCCGGAACATCCCAGATCATTGTGGAACATTCCAGAACACTCTTAAATGTTGTGGAAACATTGCGGACCATTCAAAGCCTTTTCAGTATGTTCTAGAATTCGCCACTGATAGGCTACCCTAGGTAGGGGTATACAAAGAAAGGCCCGTCGTGGGTTCGAACGTCAGTTTCTTATCAGTGACGAAGAGAAGAACCGAAAAAACAGTGTAGTGAGTAAATAAAAACAAATTGCGGAGTATGTGTAATCAAAGAGGTGCAGTATAAACTCAAAATAAAATGTGATAAGTGTGTAAAGTGTACTTAGTGTATTTCTTACTATGAAGTTGATTTTATTTATAATTCAGACAATGCCCGAACGTAAAAGAGGAGATCTTTCCAGTTCTGAACCAAAACGGCGAAAATAAAAGGAACAGCGAAAAACCGAAAGAGACTAAGAGCGTTAAGCACATTTAAGTTCCCAACGCGTGACAATGAGCACCGTAAGAAGCAGAGAAACCGAAGAACAATGAAATGAACGGACTGAAGAATCAAGAGTTGCGACACAATATTATAATAAAAGACTGTGAACGCAAGCCAGCCATGAGAAGCGCTAACGTCTGGCAACTTTGCAACGCAAAAAAATTCGGTAGGGAAACACCAGGTATCTGTTGTATTCACGGAAAATTCGATTGTCGCCATTGCAATACCTCCGTACGAATTTTTACATTACATGACAGCGGAAACTCCAGAATCAAAACACTTCCTTCAAAATACAAAAGCCTGATTCCAAATAACTTCTTTCAGTCTCACTTCGAGCAGTACCAACAGAGATTAAATCGATTACGTTTTCTCCATCCAAGGACAAATTTTTCATAACATGGGATCATTGCTACTACCCAATGAAAATGATAACTTTCCGCAAGTATGTTTCATCGGGAATGAAGAAACAGAAACTGATCAACGATGCACAAATATCACATAATTGAGACGAGAAGTAGTCCAAGATCTACAGAGGATCCTAGACAAATACAATCAACTGCTTCACATATTCAAAACCCACACAAGACCGACTGATTTCTGATGCTATAAAGTTATAATTCTAGCCGACAAAAGGTCAACTGGAGAACACGAACGTTGATTTAATGCGCCTCAGATAGACGAAGTCGCCACCGTAATTGTAGACAATGAAAGCACAAGCCGTGCCATAATTGTCCAACGAAAAAGAGAGGGACTACAACACATTGTAGAGAAAAATGGTAAACCCTGAAGAAAGTGAGAACTTCTCTAAGAATTTCTAAACTCTTTGCAAGTACCAGGAATGTCATTACGCTGCCTTCGACTTAAAATTCGATCTTCGATCATACTACCCAGAAATCTCAACTAACCAAAACTATGTAATAGAACAAAGATGATCGTCAAGCAGCTTTCGAATAACATCATCGAAGTTGAACTTATGACTGGAAAGTACAAAGGAAGCACACCATTTATCCCCAAAGTATCACTGATCTCTACTGAACTGCCTTCCAGTTTAAAAGACTGAAATTTCCAATTAAGAAGTTAGCCTACAGTTTTACAATTAACCAAGCGCAAGGACAAGAATACGTATTCGATATTCTTTTTGCCTCTTGTACTTTAAAGTTTATCTTTTTATTCCAACTATCACACAATTGCATATCAGCTACCTGAGCGAAGCCGTGTACCCTAGCTAGTATACAATATGTACAACATACAGTATGTACAAGCGCCACGAGAGAACGATGAGTTTGAACGACAAAGAACAAAGTGTTGGGATTAAAAATGGCGTAATATAGGGATGGAGTCTTTTACCCCTATTGTTCAATCTATACGACAAGCAATACTTCAAAAGAAAGAAAGGTTCAAGAATGGAATTTGAATTCAGTGAAAACGAACATGACTTACAGGTTCTGTTGAATGGAATGAACAGTCTAAAAAGCAGATAATATGGAATGAGTGTATACTGGAAAAAGGCTAAAGTAATGAGATCTAGCAGAAATGAGAATAGCGAGAAACTTAACATCAAAAGTGATTAGCACGAAGTAGACGAAGTTAAGGAAATCTGCTACCTTGGAAGCATAATTACCCGTGACGAACGAACAATTGGACCTAACAAGCAGTCTGGCACATGCAAAGAGGGCAGTCTTGGTCAAGAGAAGTCTACTGGTATCAAATAGAAGCTTCAATTTGCGGGTAAAATTTCTGAGAATGTACGTTTGAAGCACAGCGTTGTATGGTAGCGAATCATGTAGAGTGGAAAGACCGAAACAGTAGAAAATCGAAGATGTGGTGCCACAAGAGGATGTTGAACACTAGTAAGTGGACTGATAAGGTAAGGAATGGCGCGGTTCCCTGCCCTATCTGTGGATCTTATGGGAAACACTGACAAGATTAGGGGACAGGATGATATTACATGTATCACTGCATCATGGAATGACCTCAACGGTACTAGTGGGAAGTGTAGAGGGTAAAAGCTGTAGGGGAAGCGAGAAGTTTGAATACAGCCAACAAATACTTGGGGACATAAGGTGCATGAGCTACTCTGGGGTGAAGAGATTAGAGAAAGATAAGAATTCGAGGCCGGCGTAGTCTAGCCGATCAGATGACTGATGAAAACAAAAGTTGTGGACCAAAAGACGACAAGAATTTCCAGTAAATATGAAGTCAACAGTGCATACCGCGAACTATGAACACGTATTCATCTTCCCCGTTATGAAAAGCTTCACATCTACTTACAGCTCTTTGCTACTACTAAAATACAAAAAAATGCTTAATCAATTCCGTTTCTTACATTGTAAGATGTTAATCACATCCACAGTAATTTGTAACTTAAAGTTGACGCTTGAGTAACTCCTCAGCAGTTCAATCGTGTGTATCGGAGAGAACCGAATTACTTAGGGATACAGAAAGAACAGTGATGTAACGTAGGTACAGAAGAGACGCTATGTCGACAATATTTTTATTAGTCTTTTTCTCTGAAGAATACTGCAAGGCACTGATTTGTTAGAAGAAAATGTAGTTAAACTTACAAACTTGTTCTCTGTTTACAATTACAGAAGTGCGTGTACTGACATTTCAGGTCAATAAATGTTCTAAGTGGTGCCCATCATTTGCTGCACGCATTTGCAATCTACCGCGTAATGAATGTCTTACCAGACGCATTACATCTGGCTCAACACGATTTTTCACATCCTCTGTGGTTGGAGGCACATCACGGTATACGTTCTCCTTTAACGTACCCCACGGAAAGAAGTCTAAAGGTGTAAGATCAGGAGAACGGACTGGTCAATTTATGCGTCCGTCACGTTTTATGAAACTCCCTTCAAACATTCTGTCAAGGGTCAGCCTAGTGTTCATTGCAGAATATGCAGGAGTACCATCATGTTGACACCAGATACGTCTACGTGTTTCCAGTCGGACATTTTCTATCAATGTTGGCAGATCATTTTGTAGAAACTCGATGCAGCTGTTTGGATGCCTTCAGTGAAGTGAAGACCAGTGAGACGGTCGCCAACTACTCCGCACAATACATTTACATTCCATGGTCGCTGTCGCTCTACCTGTCGAAGCCAGCGAGGATTGTCCACGGCCAGTAATGTATGTTTCGTAAATTCACTGCACCGTGGTTTGTGGAACCTGGTTCATAGGTAAACAGGTAGAACTGCAACGCATTCTCTGTTAATGCCCATTGACAGACAGTCGCTCGTTTGTTTATTTCCATGTAATTGCTGATGCAGCGATACATGATACGGGTGAAATTTGTGACGATGAAGTATGTTCATTATACTAGTTTGACTCACTTCACTGCCTCTAGCGACGTCACGTGAACTCATGTGTGGGTTCAGGGCAAAAGGAGCTAACACATGAACTGCACTGCTTCTCCTATGATGGGTTTGTTACGGACTCGTTTGCGTGTTACGACCATACTTGTTGCATACAGTTGTTTGTAGATGTTTTCAAATGTGCGGCGCGTAGGATGATCTCTGTCCGGGTACCTTTGTGCACACAACCTGCAGGCT
This sequence comes from Schistocerca americana, assembly GCF_021461395.2. Classification (NCBI taxonomy): domain Eukaryota; kingdom Metazoa; phylum Arthropoda; class Insecta; order Orthoptera; family Acrididae; genus Schistocerca; species Schistocerca americana. The sequence goes on along the minus strand of NC_060126.1, from coordinate 279,221,121 downwards.
GCAGCTACATTTTGTCTACACTGACGTAGATGAGTATCATCTCTGCCTTTTCAGATTTAGAATAAACCATTTTCACAGTTCTTACAACACTGTACACACTGTTGTACTTGCGATCTTCTCACGTTCCTACTGTGCGTACTTCTGTTCTTATATGTGAACAGTACACTGTCACAGACGTCCGGTAACACAATGTACTACAGTTATTCTGAGTACAAGGACAAATTCAGCAAGCGCTACTTGCAGACACTGAAACAGCCAAACTTATAAACATCGCAGTCTTCGTAAACATGCCCGTACAGGTTTTGTTTGTTACAACACACGATCGAACGTCTGAGGTTTCAAGCGTCAACTTCACGTTGCAAATTACTCCGGATGTGCTTAACATTTTACAATGTAACAAACGGCATTGATTAAGTATTTCTTTTTCAGTTGTGCTAAAAATAATAACAGGTTTCCATTTTAAAAAACAAGTGTTGAAAATCATACATCCGTGCATTTCTCAATGGTTTGTATTAACCAATTACACCAGCCCCTCTCCTCGCTTTCGGTGTGTGGAATTGGTTATTCAGTGTTTGTTGTGGTTTGGGTTTGTTTCCAGTGGTAATATTAGGTGGCTCAGCCTGTATATTGCGTCATTTATACAAAAAATGCCTCTATTATGGACCACTAAAAATTTTCTTGTTTTATTTCAAATGGCTGAAATAGATTTATAATCAAAGCTACAGTTTTGATTGGTCTAATTTCACCCCATCGCGTTTCGGTAGAACCACTATGAATACCAAAGCCAGACAAAATAATAGTTGGATACTGTCGATAACGCTTGCTGCAGACGTGTCATCGTATCTCAGACAGTGGTGGGAACAACAAGATAACATAAATGAGAAATAGATAGAGGATGTATAAATATCGTCTTCTGCATCTCTTATGATTCAGTGTCGAAGTATCTTGCGAGCTTAGGCCTCCTAGTCTCCTTACCTGCGACAGCTAGATATTAACAAATCATTTGTCATATTGTCTAATGAACATTAACACTCTCTGATCTAGTTGTGGGAAAGGGGAATATCTCTTGCTCGGGCGACAAAGAGAATGACCTGCAGCTTTTTCCAGGATTCCTTGCAACCCGCTGTGTATATCTGTAGCTGGAGCTAATGGGGTTATATTGGAAATGCAGCCAGTTACGGCAACAGAGAAAAGTTAAAACAGGGGCAGATGTTGTTATGATGTAATATTGACGAATCAGTTGCTCTGAAAAAAACCACTTTCATTGAGGGAGGCGAGATGCATTCATATTTTGTTCTTCTTGTTGTGTTAGATAGGATTTATTGCTTATAGAGAAGTAATGTACATTTGGAACGAACGGCTCTGACCCCAAATCTGCTGCTGTGTACATCTCGTCAGTTGCTTGCTTATACATAGTAACTACTGCTACTCTATGTTGTCTAAGGTAAAGGCCGTAGTCCGTTGTGGTCGCGCGTTATCGTCGTCGCCGTGACGTCATCTGGGACCATGGCATCTTGTCCTGCGCAGCTGCAGGACCTGTCCCAATGACGCCTATGGTGATACGAGTCAGCTGGCTGCTGCTACAGTCGTTCACTCGATGAACCTGTGGCCGACGTTCTTCCTGACTGGCGAAGACGGCGAGGGCGGCGGTGGCAGAGGAATCTTCGACGGAGGAGCCACGTGCGGCTCTACCGCGATCACCGTCTGCTTTCCAGACTCCACCTGGACTGGCACCTGCAATAAACCGCCACCAGCGCTTTTAGAGGTGAGTAGATGATGGTGCCAGAAGGGGGCAACGAGTCTCTAGCTTGACTAAAAGATAGAGATACTAGAGTGGAAAAAAACTGCTTATGTCACTGTTATGACTACATATGTAAATATCTAAATAATTGGCCTGTAATGTGTAAACAACTGAAAGTTACACAAGTTCACAATTTCATTTATGAATGACTGGAAGTTTTTGTCAAATAACGCTGTAATCTGCATATTCACAATAACAGCAAGGGTTAAACTAAAGATGGAACGTCTTTAGATTGTTGTCAATATGATCTTCAGCCGAAGAATGGCTTCACGCTGCTTTCACACTAGTTTTTCCTGTGAAGACCTCTTCATCTCAGCATAACTACTGCAACCTAGAGCTATCTGCAAGTGTACTCGAACCCTAGTCTCACCCTAAGATGTTGGTCCCCTGCACTTCCTTCCGTCCCCAAACTGACAATTACTTGATGCCTCAGGAAGTGTCCTCTTCCTTCGGTGGCACCATATTTCAGAAGCTTCTTTCTGTTCTTGTCTGAACTGTTTATCATCCACGTTTCACTTCTGTACGAGGCTACACTGCTAGTATCTTCAGAAAAGACTCTAGCACCTAAATTTACACAACATGATAACTAACTCCTGTTTCTCAGAAATGCTTTTCTTGTTATAGCCAGTCTGCAACTTACATCCTCTTTACGTCGGCCTTAATCAGCTATATTGTTGCCAAAATAGACGCATCTATTATTTTATTGCCTTATTGAAACTGATTACATTGCTTTACCTTTGTTGATTTTGATCTTATAATCTCGGTCTACACGCTATGCATTCCACCTAACAACTATTCCACGCCTTTTGCAGTCTCTCATAGAATTACCGTCTCAGAAGGAAACCACAAAGCCCGTCCAGTAGTGCAAAGCCATTGTACCAGGCTGGCATAGTGGGTAACACATCTGCCTAGTGATCGGGAGACTAGTGTTCAAATCTTTCTTTAATCTGATTGTATGCATCATAGAAGTTGGAGACTTGAAACGGTTTCTGTACCGATATAGTTTCATGCGATGAAAACTGTAAGTAGGCTGTTTAGGTTTTTTTATTGGTAACGCCACCTCTGTATGAAAATCACTGGCTGTGCTGTGTGCAGTCTGTGGCTGCTTTGCATTGTTGTAATACTCGCCATTGTAGTGTTAGGCAGCTGGCTGTGAACAGCGCGTAGCGTTGCGCAGTTGGAGGTGAGCCGCCAGCAGTGGTGGATGTGGGGAGAGAGATGGCGGAGATTTGTAATTTGTCATGAACTGCTATATTTATATATGATGATATCAAGGTAAATACATTGTTTGTTCTCTACTAATATCTTTCATTTGCTAACTATCCCTATCAGTAGTTAGTGCCTTCCATAGTTTGAATCTTTTATTTAGCTGGCAGTAGTGGCGCTCGCTGTATTGCAGTAGCTTGAGCAGCGAAGATTTTTGTGAGGTAAGTGATTTGTGAAAGGTATAGTTTAATGTTAGTCAGGGCCATTCTTTTGTAGGGATTTTTGAAAGTCAGATTGCGTTGCGCTAAAAAAAAATATTGTGTATCAGTTTAAGGACAGTCGTGTATAATTGTTTAAAGGGGACGTTTCAAAACCTCAAAGTGGTTGTTCCTTCTTCCTAGATTTAAAACACCCGTTCCCAGTTCCGTTCTAGTACTGCTTCCTCACTGTGCAAATAGCATCATTGATATGGTACAACAGATCTCACACCTTTCTCAACCACTGCCTCACCTTAAAGTCTTTCGACTGTTACAACTGCTGTCTGGTTTCTGTAAATAATTTTTCCCTCCTCTGTTTTATCATTTCTGCCTTCAGATTATTCAAGCTTCCTCCGAATCTAAAGATGTCAGAAACGTATTTTCCCATTCTTTAACCTACCCTATAGGATTGGTATTGCCTCACATATTCTGCATTTCCGCCGAATTCAACCTGATATTTCCTGAGGTCATCCTCTGCCAGTTCTTCTATTCTTCTGTCAGTAGTTCGTCTCAGTATTTTGGTAGGATGAGTTATTAAACTGGCGGTTCGGTAGCTTTCATAGTCGTCAACATTTGCCTTCTTTGGTTGTAAAATCTAAGAATATTTTGCCTGTCTCATGTATCTTAAACACCACATGGGTTTCCAATTTGATAGTTTAATGCTCTGTCAAATTCATCTCTCAGTATCACATCCCCCATCTCATCTTCATCTACTTCTTCTTCCCTTTCTATAATATTGTCTTCTATTATATTTCTCCCATAGAGCCACCCTCTATATTCGTTCTACCTTTCAGCTGTTTTAGTACTGGCTTGTCATTCCAGCTGCTGCTGTTTTCTCCAAAGTTCTTTTTGATCATCCTATAGGCGTCATCCATGTTACCTCTAGTTGTGTGTGCCTCTACACCCGTGTACCCACTAAGATTGGTAGCGCGAATGTTTACTACGTAATCTCTTTTGAATACCGATTGCATTTTGCTAGTGTGCTACCAATGAACCATGTGAGCCACCTGTTTCACGTATGACAGAGTCTGCGTGACCATTCCTTTTCGTAGCCCTAGAAATTTCTACACCTAGGGATTTGTGTGAGTTGACTAACTCTATAGTATATCATTACGATTGTAACAATGCGATATTACGATTTTTCATTTTGTGACGTGCTTAAATTTACAGTCTCTTCATGTAAAGTGAGTTGCCGGTGTTTGCTCCAGTTTGAACTGATCGATTATTCTGAAGTTTCTCAGATAGTTCTTCAGTAAAGTTAACTGTATCGTCTGCAGAAAATCTAAATTTACTACTAATATCGTCTGCAAATCCAATGGTCCCAAAACTCTTCCATGGGCCACTCCAGAATTTATGTCTGCTTCTGTCTACATATTGTTTCCTCCCTAGCAAGAAATCCTCAACACAGACGCAAATTTTGTTTGATACCCTACACACTAATGCTTCTTTTTTATAAGCATTGCTGTGGTACTGAGTGAAGTGCTTTTGGGAGTATTTACCTGTATTCCTTGATCTATAGCTTTCAGGACATCATAGGAGAAAAGCGCAAATAGGTTTTGCATGATCACTGTTTTCGTAGTCATTGCTGATTGGCTTGGAGGGCTCCCCTCAATCTTGATCATTTACTCTGTGCTCTTTTGACAACCCCCTTGGCTTTATTGGACTATTTATAACCTAAATTTTAACCTGTCCTTTATATGTATTCAAGACACATGCTGGGTCTGCAATCAAATATAGCATCTCAAATCAGTGACTGTGTGCTTCCTCCTTATTGTCTCATTAACTACTCGACTATAAAATTAAAAAAAAAAAACTTCCTTCAGTCTCTTAATTGCCTTATCATGTGTACCACCAGCAACATTACATTTGAAATGCATCAACTTCCGCTTAATACATTTTAAGGTGCATAGATCACTGTGCTGTTACAGTTGATTTTATAGCTGATATTTTAGCTGATTTCGTTCTCCAATTTCCAGGCACCTTTCTCATGCGTCATTATTCATTCCCTCTTTTTGTTTTTAAACCATACTGTGCGCTACGCAACCTCAACACTTCGTTTAACATTTCTAAACTGCTCGGATATCTAGCATAAGACATATTAAGGAAAGTTCAAGATAATTTATTGTGTCCCTAAATAATGTCTTTCGGCTTGATGAGGCAGAGTGTGTCCTCGACGGTTTCGATGATCAGTGGCTATTGCTACCTGTGTTGATGGGGAGCAGATGTAATAGTTTCATAATTCTAAACTGTTTCTTTGACTGCGTCTAATTAACAGAAATTTCGTCGTATGTTAGTGGCATCTTCTTTATACCAAATAAGTTATACGTGTGGGTAGATACTCACCGTTTACGTCTTCTGTTACCTAATACTCTCCCGCTGCCTGTCCTAGTCAACCACATCAAACGCGTGTGTCTAAAACATCTGACCACAATACTTAAATGTAATAATGATTAGGTTTAAAGGTTGTGTTTTCAAATCTTCCTGTATCTCATCAAGTTCGTTAATCTAAATTAATTTTATAAGCTGACGATTCTGTATTTTCATGAACCTATTGCAGAAATGGCATTGCTGAGAAAGAGATCTATTAACGCTAAATACTTCTCTCCCCCCGTCCTTTCTTTGTAAAAACGAATGACATCTATCTAATGAATATACTGCTGCACGAACGTCAGTTTTCCTATTGTACAAATTTCATCAAGCAACTGCATCGGAATTATTAACGTTTCCGATTATTGGTTTAACACGTAAGGTAAGCAATGAAATACATCTGATTTAGGCTAACTCAGTTGTACAACAAACTTTCAGCATATTATAGCATTTTTACATGCTGTTCGGCTGAATATTGTTCCCGGGATATTTTTTAAGCAACTGTCTTTCGCTTGTTTGATGTACGCCATAAACTGGACTGAATGATTTACACACGTTCTTCCTTACCGCAGGTGGTTCCGGCTTGGGGATGTGTTCTCCTTCGGCATGGAAGCCCTGCTCGTTGGCTTCGTACGTTAACTCGATTGTCTTCTCCGACTGCTTGTCAATCCACGAAGAGCGCCCCTTAATGTCTGGCACAAGCTTATCATCGATTCTCTTGAGCAACATAGACTCTTCTCGCACGGTTCCATCTGGAGAGTTGTAGCTGAAATGGAAATAAGTATTCATTGTAAATGTAATAACTGTTTTTCATAGTCTGAAGTCTGTTTTCATGGGATGCTTTGAGAAAACAAAGAAACAAAACTGGGAACAAAATAAAAATACTATTTTCCATAAATGTAAACAGTAATAAGCAAGAGATTTTGTGTGCTCCTCTTCCAAATATCTATAATTTTATAAATTTTCATATGGAACTTATTTACTTATTTAATCATAAATTAACTCTCTCTGAAGGACTGTTTTCTTTCAGTTGTTACTATGGTCATTTATATTTTCTTCCTCTTTTCTGTTAATTTTTTCAGTGATCCTGACAGTATTGGAATAATACTATACATTCTTTCGTATGTATTTAATATGCGTACATTCCAGTTGTTTCCCAGATACGAAAATAGTCGGCTGTTGACTGTAAGCTAATTTTTTTTGGTACGTCGCGTCAGTAAGTGTGTATTGTGGTGCCACGAGCAGCTTTCGTTGGGAAAAATGAGAAAATTATAGCATTTTTCTTAGTCTGTATCGAAGCAACTGATTTATTTAAGACTGCGGAATGAAGTTTGTTAAAGTAGTAATATTACCAACAAAGATCTGTTACCAAATACTTTAATTATGGATTAGTAACACTGCAGACGAGACCGTAATGTTTTAGGACTAAGCATAAAATTCATCAGGTTTGAAAGAATTTTGAAGGAAATTAAATTCATGAAACAGGGATTCACCACAACGTAACGTTGAAATTGAAACCTCAGAGTTGTAGGATAAAATTTACGTGTTTGGAGAAGCGAAGAAGGTTAGGAAATGTGAGATGAATAATTTATTCGCGGCAGTCATTCAAAACACCAGTTGCCCTACACTTCCTTTCACTCGTAAGAGTGATAACATTGTTCAGGCTTGAGTTTCTTAATGCAACATACATGTCTTTTTGAATGTCAGTTGCCAGCTTGATTTTGTTTAGCTGTTGTTCATTTCATGTTAGTTCAATGTATGAATGCGAAATACTTTCACATATTACCATGGTTGTGTACTGATTCGAGAAACACATTATTTTTTTTTAAAAATCATGTCGGACTTAACTGCTAAGCTCATCAGTCCCTAAGCTGATACACTACTTAACCTAAATTGTCCTAAGAACAAACACACACCCATGCCCGAGGGAGGACTCGAACCTCCGACGGAACCAGCCGCACAGTCCATGACTGCAGCGCCTTGGACCGCTCGGATAATCCCGCGCGGCAACACATTAATTATTGCTATTAATGAGCGTACTTCATGTAACACAGTCAGTTTGTCAAGATTCCTTCAAATGGTCAAATACAGCAGTAGTCAGAGTTTCAATGATTAGTCACTTGGTTGTTGACTGTCGACTTCCTGCGACTGAGACACTATAGCTTGATACATAAGATCAATCGACAGCAAGCCATACTGTCATACAGCGTGGACCAGAATAGAGACCGAAAGAAGAGAAGCTTATCCTAAGAGTAAAAGGATTAAAATACTTCTTACGACGAGAGGGCTGCGGCAGATGAAGATAACGCAACTGTGAGGAGACTGTATAAGCCGACACTGAGACTCTCCACCGGGTACTGACCTGAAGGTGGCGTGCCAGTTGGTGGGGTCGCCCACGGCGGAGGACGACCTGAAGACGGCCCTCGGTTTCGGCACCTCCTCAGCCAAGCAGGCGCCCAAGACCGCGACAGCAACCAGCAGCTGACACATAAGCAAGACCACAAGTCACCTTCAAGCGTACCTCACATTCCAACTCACTTTGTTTCCTTAAGGACATTAAAGAGCCACAGAAGTAATTTATTCCACGAATAAAGTCCTATGTTTCTTCCGTAACAGCACTCTTAGTGACTCTCCATCATGCAGTTCGTTTCACGAGGATACCTTCCACAACTCGAAAACATCACATCTGCGTTTTAGGTTTCCAAGCCCTGTTAAGTATGAAATACACTGAACACCCAAGGAAACGGGTACAGCTGCATAATATAGTATGGGGCCCGCGCGATCACCCAGAAGAGCCCCATAACGACGTGCCATGGCCTCGACTAAAGTCTGAAGTAGTGCTGGAGGGAACTGACATGAATCCTGCAGGGCTGTCCATAAATTCGTAAGAGTACGACGGGGTGCATATCTTCTCTGAACAGCACGTTGCAAGGCATCCCAAATATGCTCAATAATGAACACGTCGAAGGGAGTTTGGTGGCCAGCGGAAGTGTTTAAATTCCGAAGATTGTTCCTGGAGTCACAAGTAGCAATTCTGGACGTGGGGTGTCACACTGTTCTGCTGGAATTGCCCAAGTCCCTCGGAATGCACAATGGAAATGAATGGATGCAGAAGACCGGACAGGATGCTTACGTACGATTGACCTGTCACAGTCGTATCTAAACTTACAGGGGTCTCATATCACTCGAACTGCACACGCCTCACACCATTACAGAGCTTCCACCAACTTGTATAGTCCCCTCCTGACACGCAGGTTCCGTGGATTCATGAGGTTCACTCCATACCCGTACACGTCCATCCGCTCGATACAATTCGGAACGATGCTCGTCCTACCAGGCAACATGTTTCCAGTCATCAACAGTCCAGTGTCGACATTGATGTGCCCAGGCGAGGCGTAAATCTTTGTGTCGTGCAGTCATCAAGGATACACGAGCGGACCTTCGGCTCCGAAAGCCCATATCGATGATGCTTCGTCGAGTGGTTCGCACGCTGACACTTGTTGATGGCCCAACATTGAAATCTGCAGCAATTTGCGGTAGGGTAGCACTTATTTCACGTCTCTTCCGTCGTCGTTGGTACCATTCTTGCTGGGTCTTTTTTGTCCTCGCCGATTGTCGGAGATTTGATGTTTTACCGGATTCCTGATATTCAAGGTACATTCGCGAAATGGTCGTAGGGGAAAATCCCCACTTCCTCTCTACCTCGGAGATGTTGTGTCCCATCGCTCGTGCAACGTGACACACCACGTTCCAACTCTCTTAAATCTTGATAACCTGCCACTGTAACAGGAGTAACCGATCTAACATCTGCGCCAGACACTTGTCTTACATAGGCGTTGCCGACCGCAGCGCGGTTTTTGCCGTTTACACAATTCTGTATTTGAATAGCATGCCTATACCAGTTTCTTTCGCGCTTCAGTGTATTTGCAATGTATTAAAATAGTTGCCTGTAACTGAGCGCATCCTAAGAGTCCTGTCAATATTTCTAATCTCGACAATAGCAAATTAGAAATGGAAAGAAGAAAAAATAGTATTATTCGAAGCAATATGAAATTTGGATCAGATGTATGGACAGTTAAATCCCAATAAATGTATAGTCTGACGGCAACTAAGACGAGCCTGGTGGGAGGGCGTCATCGGAGTGGGAAAGAGTTAGAAATGGAGGACTTAGGTAGAAACTAAATGTGACAATTACGATTTTGTGGATGAAAAATGACACTAAGCTATGGATGTACGAAAAGGATGTGAAAGGATATCACAGGAGAAATTGTCCCGATGGATCATGGAATGGGAACCACCAGCAAGGGAGAATAGAGGGAGACCTCTGGACACATGGATAACATGGAATTCAGACTTTAATTAGAAGAAGAAATAGTCTAGAAAATTTATGGACTGATAGACACAAACGGAGAATAGTAATTAAATCTGAACTATTCGTGTAATCTTAGATTGTTGGAAACTGTAAATATATTGTAAAAATTTGAATATAACAATAAATTTCATATTTATTCAAAAAAGGAGAGATTGATTAACTAACAGTGGATAAAATTTTTATAACATTAATAATATATTGTTTTTAATTAGTGAAACAGCGGAAAACATTAATAAGAAATTTTTTTCACCTCTAGAGATTTAACAGGTCTATTGACGAATAGATATTTTCTGTTAATGATAAAGCATTTCGATTTTCTGTATCAAAATTTAATTTCACTGAAAATTAAAAATAAAATTTTTATTTTTAATGATATGAAAAACGTATAACACGCTCGGATCATAAAGTCTCTTTGTCTGTACGAAATAACTTGCTTTATTTATTTCCATTAAAAAAATGTTGTATGTATCGCATATTACATACTTTATTACACTGCAATAACTAAGAGATATCATTGCCCCGATGAAGCTATATCTGATTTGAATAAGACGGTCTACTCATAACTATCAGCTAAATTCACCTAAGTGGTCATTTACAAGTGTTCATGCACATATGATTATACATCAGCTGTTAGCGCATTGTACACGAAGTCGCAAATACTGAAGGTGTCGAGCATGTTCTAAGTATATCGTCGATCCTGCTGCATATAAATCATATTGCAAAACATAATACGAGGTAAGTATCCTCACACATACTGCCAAATGAAATAGTTTAAATACGTTACCCTGTGAAAGTCTTTATTAACAATGGAAAGTCGTTACGTTGTGCTGTATGTGGGAATATTAAACAGCTTCGGAAGAACTAGGATTTATTTTAAGCTATGCTTGACGGCTGTGGATCCAAACACAAACAAAATACCATAAGGAGTTACGAAAGGTAGTCGTTTTCCGGAGTGGAATATTCTTTTGTTTCGAAATAAACACTTTCAGTAGTTACGAATTGTCTAACTTTTCCTCCTAAGGTATTATCAAACTACAACCAAAACTGTTATACTTACGGTACGTTATATCGTACGCACCATTACGTTTGTCATCCGCCCCGAGATTCTTGTACTCACAAAATATATTGTGAGCAGCACCAAAAAAACTATAAAAAATTTGCGTTCTGGTATGCGGGTGGAAGGTGAAAAAGAGGAACGAACAAGAGACGCTGTCATCTGTTCATTGCTATTGCAAAGCTAGGATCTCCAAAAACAACTGAATAGCATGTAGTGCGGCAACAACACCGTATGAAGTCTTTCCAAATAGAAGTGGCTACAAGCACGACCTACTAGAACCAACTTTTAACGCAGCATTGTTTCTTTTTCGAATACGGGAACAAAAAGTGTCAAACAGCAAAACTTATGAATTCGAGACACTGAACATCACTACTTAATTGTTTAACATAAGCGAGTCTCGTCATGAGTACGTAACGCCAGTTTGCGAGAAAAACGTGATTCAATAAGACTCGAACATATATTTTTTTTTTCATACACAACATCATCCAGTCACATTTTCAACCAGAAACTCGATACAGTTTTAAAGGAGACAACTGCTATAATATACGCTGAGTCGTCAGAGGAGGAAAGTAAATTTTGTTCGTTGTCTGGCTCTTCCAAACTTACAATACATCATTTCTATGAAGTTCTGATAGAAATTAGATTTTTGTAGAGACAGAAATAAGACGTCGCACTGGACCAACAAATGCGAGACAGCGCGAAATAGGGTGTCAGGATTTATATTTGTAGAGCAACATACAGTACTCTATGTGACACGTTTAAGTCCTCAATAGGTACAAACTTCCTCCTTCCAATTTTTGTGTGTTGTTCCTAAAAAGTTTTGAATGCGTTCATTCTTTCCAAAAATTCGACTACTTCGGTCTTTAATGCTGTATCTGAGAGAGATATTCGAAAAAGGTAAGCTAACAAAATTTTTAACGTTATTGTGGAAACAGTTTCCTTAACACTTGTTTTAACTATCGCTGTTGCGAAAATAAATTTAAGACCAGATTAGTGATTTTGTCCATTTGCACTCGAATACAACCGTACGTACTTTCTCTAAGCAATACCGCTTCAGAAGACAATTCCGTCTCCACCTTCGCCGAATTTTGAGTAAACTATCAGCTGATTACGGCAACGTGGAAAATGAAATTGTCTTTTAGCAGATACGTAGCTGTGGCACCCGATATGAAAAAACTTACTGTGAGGTCCTTGATATTGTATCTCATTGCGCAGTTTAGTGACCGATGTTCACGGCCTTTGTCATAATCCTGCCCTTAGGAGTACTTTAAATGCAGTAGAGGACCATACGTTTCTTTGTTTATTATGTGATGTGTAAACACTGCGGAAGAAGCAACACTCACCTGTATCATGATGCGCAGTGTGTATGTTTCGATGGCAGACTGACATACCTCTCTTGGTTGCTCGCATTTATACCTGCTACCCGCTGTCCCAGCAGATAACGACCTTCTTAATCTTATCCGGATGCGGATCAACAAATTGAAATCTGTTTCCCAAGTAGGAGGGTCGTTACTCCGACACTCGCAGTATCCTCTTGTTTATGACGTCTACCGTTGTGTGCCCAAATCACAACACTCTCGGTATTCCCCATCTGAAGTTGAGTATTTTCGTTTGGCACCTTCAGCTGTTTCCAGAATACATCAACAACTTTATAGGGGAAAACAACTTTTTTCCCATTTCAGCCGTTCCCCTCGTCATCCTAAACTAAGCTTAAGTTTAGCGATTTGTGCCATACCAATGCACCAGTTTTCTCAGACATTTCGAGCAAGCCTCTTCGTCTCGAAGACGGTAGGTTTCTAAGTGAAATGAATTACAGGCAAAACTTTAAGAGGGAACTGAATGATGAACCTCACAGTCTCTTGACTCTGCCTGAAATTTAAGATAACGAGATCAACTAAATAATTTTTATAGGGAAGATGGTACAAACATAGTATCGTCAAATCAAGGTCTCAAAATGGTACACTGTAATTTGGCGATGCTTCTTGCTGTTTCACACAAAACATCACTTTTAATTTTCTTGCTATTCATTATAGGTGACCTTTTCCGAACTCTCTTGCTTAGTGAAAGAATTTTTGATTGCCGTCTCCTTTCCGTACTGATCACAATATTAGCTTCTATCAAGAAACTTTTAATTCATTTACCGCTCGCTTGAATATATTCTCCTATTATTTTCTCACTTTTAAGAACTGTTTCGCATTATCTGCCTTGAAAGCATTCCGGAAATTTCTTCACACTTTTGATGAGTAGTGTTTGTCATTGCATTTCGTAATAGGTGTTATTAATCACTACCATAATGCATCCTAGACAAGTTTCTTATACGGCTACATCAGCTTCTAAATATCTTGACCCTCATTGTGACATATTAATTTCGTCATATTCTGTTACTGTCAAAAATACCAATTTGTGAGCACTTGATCGAACTATCTTTCGTCCAAAGACAGTAGAATTTTCACTTATAATTCAATATGTAGGTTCACTGTTGCCGGTTCCCGTTCTTCTGACATCTTATACTTCTTGCAAGCATTACTGCTAGGAGGGAAAAATTCTTCTTGTTGATTAGGTACTCATTTGCATTTTACGAGGACAGCGTTCACAGTACATCACATTAAGTTGGAATATCTCATTTCCTTTACAAAAGCAGCTGATATTCTCATACTTATTGAGCTTCCATACTAACCATTTACATGAATAGCTTGTATTCACGTGCGAATGAAAAACTTTCAGGCGTTTACCTGTAATAATCAGCTCTCGAGTTTCTGGCTGAGTGATGGTGACGTTTCTTCTGCCGAAGAGTATGTGTATTACATACCTTGAAACGTTACAGTGACTCAACACTGTAACCCAGCCGGATAGCCGCTCGGCGTAGCCGTGCGGTATAAGGGCACCTTGACACGGTTCGCGCAGCTCCCCCTATCGGAAGTTCGAGTCCTCCCTAAGCATGGGAGTGTGTGTTGTCCTTAGGGTAAGTTAGTTTAAGCTAGATGAAGTAATGTGTAAGCCTAGGAGCCGACGACATCAGCAGTTTGGTCCCATAGGAACTTACCACAAATTTCCAGTTTCCAGCTGGATATCTGAGAGCGTTTCATCTACACTATCTGACTAAAAGTAACCGCATATCCCTATGACATGCTGAACTGACCACATGCGTCACGAGAAACGAAGCCGCCAGTTTAAACTGAGACGGCGAATGCTGTGTTGTTAGTAGACAAGCAGTCTCAATAGAATGGGTTGGCCGGGAGAACTCAAGTGACTTTGAACGTGGACTAGTCATCGTGGTAACCTAGTAACAAAGCCCATTTTCAGCCCTTTTAAAGCTGTTGGTGACGTGGCTGTGAAGCGGAAACGCGAAGTGACAATCACAATTAAACCAAAATCAGACTGCTCTCATGTACTGAAGGACAAAGACTGTCGAACATTGATGGATGTACGTAGGGAGTTAAAAATAATGGGGTACAATGGTCAAGTAGTTCTGCATAACCCATAGGCGTCACAGTCAGCGTTAAGCAACACTTCAGATTGTGTAAAGAGCGACGTCATGGGACAGCGGATGACTGAAGACAAGTGGAGCCTAATTTTAAGCTTCTTGAAATAGTCGTGCAATAAAAAATTATATTATTCACCACGGATATTCTCAAAACCATATTTTACGTATGTATGAAACATTGTGAAGGGGGACACGGAACTGTAAGTCAGTGTGTAAGATACTATACAATTAAATGGAATAACAATTCTGATAATTCATGAGTTGTTGGTACTTTTAACAATCACTTTCTAAACGTACCAGCAAAAATAGGATTAAATGGTTCAGTTGAAGACACAAGAGAATATATTTTAAAAAATATTCCAGAAAGCTATAAGCATCGATATACTTTAGTCGAATTAATTAAGTTAAAAACGTTCTAAAAAACCGAAGCTCCCGTGGTATTGATGGAGAATTCTGAAGTGTTATAACTAAATAAGCAATATCCTTAGTGATTTGTGTAAGACATCATTGGTAGAGGAATTTCTCCACAAAGGTTAACAGATATAATTTTAAACATGTTTGTAAGAAAGATAACAAGGAAAACCATCCAAATTCCTTACTTACGTGTTCTTCCAAAATACTGGAATATGAATCTAATCAAAAGGAGTTTCATATTCAAGTATAAACAATGTACTCAGCACACAACAGTTTAGATTCCAGCGGGACTGATCAAAGAAGGACGCTATTTGTACATTCACACATCAAACACTGAATGCCTTAAATAATGAAACAGTGCCATTTGCCATCTTTCCAAGCCATTGATTCCACATATCATGTTACTATTTCCGAAAAAAATTGGTTTTACAGTACTGATAGCTATAAAAACAACAGTTTTGAATAATATTTGAAAAAGAACGGTTTAAACGTTGTGCTATATACAGTGGTGTCCAAATTTACGGACGAAAGAAACTTCCACAAGGTGTGTCACTGCCAAGTAACAAAGCAGATGAAATTCGGGAAATACATAGAAAGAATTGCTGCGATTTAGTGTAGGAGGTAACTGAAAGAAAAACGCAATGAGACGGACAGAAATCACACTTTTATTCAAAGACAATAATTTTATCGAAGCTACTGCTATCCATGATGGTCCTCTGGACATCCCTAAAAGGGAGGACATGGTTCTCAATAGGATGTGTGATTAGCAAGGACAGCACTGCATGCTTTGCAACGTGTTCCCATACTGGCCAAAAGAGTGGTATGTTGTTCTTATGGTAGGACATTCCATTCATCCAAAAACACAGTTGACAACTGCTAGAATGTTGTCGGTGCATATGGTCGTCCTCCGAAACGTCTGCTGAACGCATCGCACATGTCTCAGAATGGTATCTAAGTAGGGGGAATCAACAGGCCAATCCATGAAATGGCTTCTCCTTTTTCCAATAACAGTTTATATTCTTCCATAATGACGGTTGTTTCTTCCACATACTCCAGTTTTCGTTTTTTGACTTCGGTATCTTCCAATTCCAGTTTCCTTTTGCGTATGTGTAATACGATAACAGCAGTTATAGAAGATATTTTATAAACAGGGGATGGTTTAAATCTTTGTCATACATGTGCTTTTTTCATTAAGATCTGCGAAATAACATTGTCTGTGGTAACCTGTCCTAAACTGGTAATGTCTGTATTGGGCAGTATTGTGCAGAACCATGTTCTGAACGGAGAGAAATATGTTTCCTCAGCTTTCATGTAATATAAACAATGCTGTCGTAGGAACGTCCGCAACTCATCATTGTAGCAGAGGTTGAATACTCCGCTTCAGTTGTAACGTTCTTTTTATTTAAAAGACGACCGATTTCGGACTCTTATACGCCCATCATCAGGTGTTATACTGAAAAGAAACAAGAGAGCTGAGTAATAATAGCTCAGGTCTCTTGATTATCTTCAGTATAATTACTGTCCGCCCCGATAGCTGAGTGGTCAACGTGACGGATTGCCCTCCTACGGGCCCGGGTTCGATTCCTGACTGGGTCGGAGATTTTCTCCGCTCAGGGACTGGGTGTTGTGTTGTATTCATCATCATTTCATCCCCATCCGGCGCGCAGGTCACCCAATGTGACGTCGAACGTAATAAGGCTTGCACCAAGGCGGCCGGACCTGCCCCGCAAGGGGCCTCCCGGCCAATGAGCCAAACGCTCATTTCCATTTTAAGCATAATTTCTTATGGTCGGCATATAAGAGCCTGAAACCAGTCGTGTTTCAAATAAAGAGAACCTTACAACTGAAGCGGATTATTCAGCTTGTGGTTCAATATATAACTTATATACAATATTTACATCTTCTTTGTTGGCGTGTGTGTTAAAAATCTCCAGGTAGTTTACAGGCAAATAAGTAATACAGTAGGCAGGCAGAACCTAGTATATAACCTTTTCGCGGGTTTAGTTTTCTGAAGGATTTACTTGTACATCTGTCAACTTTTCTGTTTCTTATAATTCCAATAGACAAACTATAGAATATTGTTAAACACCAAATAGCAGTTCTTCTATCAGTTATATGACAAACTACACCACACAGAATCGAGTGGCACAGAGTACTGTGGAGCAAGTTGTAACTACCGTGTTTTAGCAATTTTAATACGTTTAAACAGTCATCCAAAGTGTTAAACACACTATCCATTGTTTAGTTGCATACTCTAGCTTCTAGTTTGGTAGTACCACGTTTTTACCAAGGAAAGTGTGAAAGTTTCTCATAGGTCGCTTGAAAAGGTACTCATTGGTAATTTTGTCCACTGTTGGACCTGTGATTTAGTGTATAAGTTTGTCATATGTTCTTACTCTACAACTGTGACTCATCCACATTAAACTCTATTCCAGCTGTCTTATCTATCGTTTTTTACAATAACGTTGCCATTTCCTGGTAAGTCTTCTTCTTACACGCGAGAACTGTGGATTGATGATAGTCACACATTTCCATTGTGTTAAAAATACCAGGAAAAAATTGTGTTATATCCACGTCCAATATGTAATGAACGCCTGCACAAAGCTCTCGCAATATTTCGGGCATTCATCTGTATGAAGCACCTGCAATATACCAGGATGTTATTTCAACTTCATACGGTACAGCTACAGGATTTTTACATTATTTTTTTTATTTTTAGATTATTTATATTACAAACAGTGGAATATTATGGATAAGATTGCTCGCAGTCTTGATACACCCTAGATTTCCGCATTCTCCCACAATCTTTGGAGCCATCAATTCTACTTCTCGATGTTCTTATTCAGCACACATTACTGCGTTATTTTGACACAGAAAAACGTTTAGAGAGGCACATTCTCATCAAATGTTCGCCAGAGTCTAAATTATCAATCTCACGTATCACAAAATAAAGTCATTGGCATAAGAAGCCCTCGTCTTTCTTATAAAATAGCCAGCTCTGTCACATCATACTACCCCTCGTATTCAGTCGTGTGGTTGGCCGAGTTGTCATAGTCGTCGCAGCAACTTGCTCCTACACTGCACAAAAAAGTATCACTTTTTTGAAGCCCTGCAATTGTCCTCCATTGGGATGCATAAATATAAAATTTGGCTCAAAGATGCCTACGACCTTTCTCTGTGATGGTGCAAAAGCGTGGCGCCCTGCGATGTCTGCTTCTGGCTCGGCAACGCTTCAGACAGTAAGGTGTCAACAGATGCGAAAAATATTACCAAAGCTCAGAACTTCCTGTTACATGTATGATGGGCTAATGATACCATATTCAAACGATATTTCTCCAAAATTCTGCCCAATTCGATCGCAGACCTGTCTCACGATGGGAAGTTCGGCACATCCCTTGTTACTCACATTTTACCCCTTCTTTTGACGCATCTGAAATCAAGGTCATAACTGCGACATTAAGTGTTGGAGTAAAGCGTTTTTGTTATGGGTGGCAGGGGAAAACATTTCGGAAACACTGCCACTCAGATCGACACTAAAAGCCCTCAGGGTGTCAATGGAATCACCCTTCGCTTGGAGCGATATTTCCCACACATTTCACGATCGAAAACTACAAGTACAGTCGCAGTGCAATAGAGAACAGGACATTCCTAACAACACTCGACACTAATAACACTCACTGTGTGATTCAGCCCCACTCTGTTATCGAACGCCTGCAACCCAAGTGAACACGTTCATTTTGGACGTGCTCAACAAAGGTGACTGGGTGGCACCAAGGGTGTTGCTATAATGGAGGGGTGGTCTTAGGTGGATCCTTTGCTGTTTTTTTCACGCACTTGTCAACATTGCACCCATCCGTGATCAGGCCACAGAAGGGCAACACCATTTGCTGCTTCGGATCAAGTTCGTATTTCGTCGAATGTTTTTGAACGTCTCTAGTGGCTCCACCCGAGTCAAAACTGCAGCCGCATTGCTCTCCAAAGGTGTCACATCTCTTTCAGTGGTGTTTCAACCACATGGTGACCTTCGAGTAGGGTTAAATCGCCAAGAAGTTGTCAGCAATGCCGAACGTCGTTTGCGCCCGCAAAACGTGTGGGAATCAACGCCCCAATCGAAGGTGTGGTTTCTTTTACGCTCTTTATGCCGTCTCCTGAAGGCTTTTAGTGTCAATTCTGAGGGTCACCCGTAAGGCAATCACATGAGTTCAACGCTTTGTGACGCGGTTGTGACCTCCATCGTAAAGGCAACCAGGAAGCGGTTAAGTGTGAGTAATATGGGGCGTGATGACCTTCCCTTTGTGTGAACGTCACAGTGGCGTTGGCCAGAGTCGTGACGAAATTTGGCGTGAATGTGACGTCAACATTACACCTTTCCCCGCATGAACTTCTGATGTGTTCCTTTTTTTCGCGTGCATCGCCAAGTCCGCGGTTGGCGCAGCAGGGCGCCACGCTTTTGCACCGTTACAGAGGAATGTTATAGGTGCCTTTGAGCCAAATTTCGAACTTATACATCGCCATAGGATACAAAAGGAAACCACAATGTATCGCAAAAGTAATATATTATTTAGCACTGCTCTTACATTGTCAAACAGTGAGAACGCAGCCTCATGCCAATGCACCGGCTTACCAATAGTTCGCTCACTTTCAAAGGTAACGACTTGTGTTTCTGCTGGTATTTATATTTTTTTGACGTCTGTGAAACCTTATTTCGCATGTCGCATTTATACTAATATCGGAAAGGATTCATGCTACTATTAAGCAATCGGTTCTATCTTCCGTCTGTAATTTAAGCACGTGTTCAAATCTCTACTGATAAATTTCTGTTTTGAGTCCTTACGATGTTGTAAGCAGGAGAAGAAGAGACAGGGAAGGTGTATGAGGATATTGTGCGCTTAATTCAATATGTAAAGGGAAATAAAAATCCAGTAATCATGTGGGTCTGGTTATGGATGTAGGGCAAGGAATAGAAGACAGAGTTATGGTACAATATGGGCTTGGCTGTAGGAATGTGACAGGAAAAAAGACTGCTTGAATTCTGCAATAAATTTCAGGTGGTAACAGGGAAATCTCTGTTCAAAAATCACAAGAGGAGGAGGTATACTTGGAAAATGAGTAGAGGCACGGGAAGATAGAACATTTGTTACATCATGCTCAGACAGAAATGCAGATACAGACTCACATCACAATTTAGTAATGACGAAGAGTGGACTGCAGTTTGATAGCATCACACGGCAGAACAAGTGAGCAGGGAAATGAGACACTAAAGTAGTAAGGAATTATAAGATGCGTTTAAAGTTTGCTGAAGATGTGGATATTGCGGTAAGGAATATCTCAGTAGGCAGTTCTGTTGAACAGATATGGACATAACTTATGAGTGCAATCACATAGCCGCCGGCCGGAGTGGCCGAGCGGTTCTAGGCGCTACAGTCTGGAACCGCGCGACCGCTACGGTCGCAGGTTAGAATCCTGCCTCGGGCATGGATGTGTGTGATGTCCTTAGGTTAGTTAGGTTTAAGTAGTTCTAAGTTCTAGGGGACTGATGACCTCAGAAGTTAAGTCCCATAGCGCTCAGAGCCATTTGAACCATAATCACATAGCCCGGAAAGGCAAACACAAATAACTTTGAAGAAATTTTGGGTAACAGATGAAATACCCCAGTTGTTCAACGAAAGAAGGAAGCATAAGGATGTTCCTGGAAAGGTAGGAATAAGGCTATATAAATCACTCAATAATAAAATAAGTATGGAGTGAAGGGACGCCAATGCGAAATTGCTGCAGAAAGAAAGTGAATAAATCGAAAAAGAAATGCTCTTACGAAAGGCTGACTCATCGTACAGAAAAGTCAAAACAACCTTCAATGAAATTAAAAGCAGGGCCAATAACATTAAGAGTGCAATGGGAATTAAACTAGTAAACGCAGAGGAGAGGGCTTATATGCGGAAGACCACGATGAGGGGAAGGAGTTCTTTGTTGACATGCAAGAAGAAGAAATTAGAGTCGATATGGACGAGATATAGGATCCTGGGTTAGAGTGAGAATTTAAAAGAGCTTCGGAAGATTTGGGATTAAATAAACCATAAGGTTTTGGCTTGCCTCCTCTCTTTGTGTATAATGCGATTCATCGTATATCAATACGGTTGTTAACTGCTACCTGCTGAATAATGCTTAATTCATACAGTCTCTCCGCTAGGCTCTGTTGCCTATACGTCACCATATGCGCTAAACTTAAGATCGAAAAGTCCTCATAGTTTTGTGGATCTACTTCGTTTAAAAAGAGCTTGATTAATGAGCTTCCTGGAGGCTACATATTCAGATTATCTTACCTTGTTGTATCCATGTAAGAAAATTCAATACAGTAATTAATTGTTTACTCTACAGCTCTGCAATGAATAAGACAGTTTAATACGAATAGTATGTTGACGATACATTGTTGCTTGTGGATGGAACTCAAGATGATATTAATGAAATCTTTAGTACCTGCAGTGGGATCCACGAAAAAAACTGATTCTTTTTACAGCACAATAGTAATAACTGGACGGTTGTCTAGCAGTTTGTTGTTGCTCTGATAGTTATATATGTTACTTAGTCTTTGAAATACGACTGCAAACGTTTTGCTAAATCTGTGTCAGGGCTATATACCGCATTGTATTTTGTGTTGTATGTCCAACATCTCCTCTCCTTCACCAATTTATTTTGCTGCATGAAGTAGCCTATTTTTCTCATTTTTCTGCAAGTAAACTGATAACTTTTTTATTTCATAGCTCTTCTGATCAACGTATTTCAAATTAGATTCTCGTACTGCCTTTTTTGTTTATTGATGTGCACAGCTGGTGGTTTATCTGTGGGGTGAATGGAATATCCAGTAGTTCTGGTTATTTTCCTATTTTTATCTGTTAAAACCCTGTTGTAGGTGATTAGCAGTTGGTGATTGATTATATTCTTTCCAAGTTATTTATTTATACACTACATGATTTACATAAAAAATTTAATCTCTCTGAAACAAAAAAAAATTTTATACGTGGCCTCTTAATCATCATACAACTATTACAGTGAGTCTTCTACAAAACATTTGCAGTTAAGTACTGTGAACACAGAAACGGAAATACAATCGTTTTCAGTGGTCAGCTTTTAAAGAAACCTTTTGCACATAGCGACCGCGAATTGATTCGCACCACTGAATCTACTAGATTCCCAACCTCTTTTGTGTGTACCCTCCCCCAATGGTTCCATCGATTAATTCCTACTATTATTCTTCTCACTTTCCAGTCCATTACGTTTCTGTAGAGCGTTACACCACCAGCAGGGCTAGCAAATAATTTCGATGGTACGATTGGGGGAGGGTACACAGAAAACAATTTGGAATTTATTATATTCAGTGGCGCGAAACAAAATCACGCCTACGACGTGCAAAAGGCTTCTTTGAAAGCTTACCAATGAAAACTATTGTATTTCTGTGTTCGTAGTACTTAACTGCAAATGTTTTGTAGAAGGCCCACAATATTCGCCGTATGACGATTAAGACGCCACATACCGTACCACGCAGACTGCTTTTAGCAAATAAAAACAAATAAACCTCGACGCAGAATCGAACCCTCAACCTTTTGCAGGATTGCCGATCTTTAAAGTCCATTTACTGCCCGAAATTTGTGCAGTATGAAATTTTGTGTAGCCAGTATGTCGGAATGTTGGAAATCGCGCTGCGAAGTCCGAGTGCGTGAATTTTTCTTCTACATCTACATCTAAGCGATTACTCTGCTATTCACAAGCAAGTACCTGGCAGAAGGTTCAATGAACCACCTTCAAGCTGTCTCTCTACCATTCCACTCTCAAACGGCACGCGGGAAAAACCTAAATTTTTCTGTGCGAGCCCTGATTTCTCTTATTTTATCGTGATGATCGTTTCTCCCTATGTAGGCGGGTGCCAACAGAATGTTTTCTCAATCAGAGGAGAAAACTGGTGACTGAAATTTCATGAGAAGATCCCGTCGCAACGAAAAAACGCCTTTGTTTTAATGATTGCCACTCCAATTCATGTATCATGACTGTGACATTATTTCCCCTATTTCGCGATAGTACAAAACGAGCTGCCCTTCTTTCTACTTTTTCAGTGTCATCCGTCAGTCGCACTTGATGCGGATCCCACACCGCACAGCAGTACTCCAGAATAGGGCGGACAAATGGTTCAAATGGCCCTGAGCATTATGGGACTTAAGTGCTGAGATCATCAGTCCCGTAGGACTTAGAACTACTTAAACCTAACTAACCTAAGGACATCACACACATCCATGCCCGAGACAGGATTCGAACCTGCGACCGTAGCGGTCGAGAAGTTCCAGACTGTAGCGCCTAGAACCGCTCGGCCACACCGGCCGGCTTAGGGCGGTCAAGCCTGACGTAAGCAGTCTCTTTAGTAGACCTGTTGCACCTTCTAAGTGTCCTGCCAATGAATCGCAGTCTTTGGCTTGCTCTACCCACAATATTATCTATGTGATCGTTCCAATTTAGGTTATTTGTAATTGTAATCCCTAAGTATTTAGTTCAATTTACAGCCTTCAGATCTGTGTGGCGTAATGTGTAATCGAAATGTAGCTGATTTCTTTTAGTACTCATGTGAATAACTTCACACTTTTCCTTATTCAGGGACAATTGCCATATTTCGCACCCTGTACACATATGTAGCGTTATTCACACAAAACGCTAATTTCTTTAAACTAGCAAACTTTTTTTTTGAGTGAACTGAAATGGAATCGCAACCATGGTTCTTGTTTTAATTGGTCTTAATTAACATCTCTACGTGTCAGTGAAGCAATTACGAATACCAAAGATAAACAAAAGAATAGTCGGATATGGCCGATTACACTAGCTACTGTCGTTCCACAGTATCTAGGAGAAAGGTGGAAGCAATAAGACTACACAGATGAGAAAAAGATAACGGGTACATGAATGTCGTTTCTCTGCACTTATGAGGATTCAGTGAAAAGTATCTTGCGAGCACAGATCATCTAGTCTCCTTGATTACGTCAGCTGGATATCAACGAATAATTTACTGTGTGTATAATGCAAACTAACACAATCTGGTGTCGTTTAGTTGTGGGAAAGGGAAAGCATACTGCTCAGTCAACCAAGGGAACGACGTGCAGCTTCATCAAAGCATTTTTACTCCTGCTGTATGTACCTATAACTGCGCCTAGTGGGTTTATATTGACAATGATATTGACCCTGGGAGCAGGAAACCGTTAAAACTGACATACAAGTGCTTACATCAGACGACACTATTGCTCTGGAAGAAATGGACTGTCATTGGCAGAGGCAAGGTTTATTAAAATTCTGTTGATGTTGTAGTGTTAGAAAGGGTTTATTGCATGTAGAGAATCATTGTACATCTGCAACGAACGGCTCTGACCCCAAATCTGCTGCTCTGTACATCTCGTCAGTTGCTTGCTTATACATAGTAACTACTACTGCTCTACGATGTCCAAGGTAAAGGCCGTAGTCCGTTGTGGTCGAGCATCGCCGCCTTCGCCGTGATGTCCTCTGGGACCAGGGCGTCTTGCCCTCACCAGTTGCAGGACCTTCCCAGATGACGCTTACAGCGATTCGAGCCAGCTGCTACTACCGGACGCTCACTCGAAGAACCTGTGACCGACGTTCTTCTTGGTGGACGAAGGAGGCGGGGGTGGTGGGGGAAGAGGAACCCTCGACGGAGGTGGCACGGGATGTGCTGCGACCACCGTCTGCTTTCCGGACTCCACCTGGACCGGCACCTGCAATAAACCATCGTCAGCACTTTAGAGGTGAGCAGAAATTGAGACCAGAAGGCGGAACGTGTCTATAGCTTGATTAAGACCTAGCAAAATTAGAATAAAAACATATTGTTATTACTATACAGGGTGTCCCAGAAGAAATTGTTAATTTTTCAGGGTTATAGAAAGATCGCTCATTTGAAGCCAAAAACTTCAGATGAACTTATGCCCTATTTTGAATGGATTGCGACACAGAACACAATTAATGTGCGTGTGAGGGTACATTTCAACCACATTTATCCCGATCGCTGGATTGATAGTGTTAGTACCAATATGGACACACCTTCCGCCACGTTTGTGGGGTTGGATGAGGTCTGAGGTGTAGAAACCAAAGGTTAATACGCAAGGAAAGTGCGGAGGCAACAGGTGTTCTGCCAAAAGTGCACTAATGCATCAGAATTGACGTTGATGTATTCGAACATTTATTGCGGACTGTACAGCAGTTGTATTGTGTCGTGTGTGATAATCTTCAGATGTGAATGTGTAACAGATACGTGTTTTTGAAGTGATATTCTGTAAGACCATTGTTGCAATATTTACTAACTGTTGTACTTGTGTAAACGTGATCGGGCATTGAATAAAACGGAAGGTTAATAACAATATACATTAAATCTTTCCTATTTCGGAAAGAGTTCGGAACACAGCATAAGTCCACACAAAGTTTTTGCTTCAAATTATCGTTCCTGTTGTATACTCGAGTACTAACCGTTCCACCTAGGACACTGTGTAAAGTCAAATAAAAATTTTTGAAGAGTGTTGTGTAAACTGCTGAAAGTTACGCTTACAAGTTTGCATTTCGTACCTAAATGATGCAAAGTTTTTCTCGTTTAACTCAGTAATAGCAACAGTCTGACGAAACATGGAGCGTGTTTAGGTTACTGATGTTTTGATGCGAGTGTCAAATAAGTTAAATGTGTGAATAGATATTCACCCTTAACGCCTTCTGTTATCTAATACGCTCCCATTCTCTGTCACGCCGAACCCCACCCAAAGTGTATCTCATAAAGACCTCACCACAATTCTTAAACATAAAGCGATCATTTTTAAAGCTTTTCGTTTCAATTTCACTATCGTTTATCACGTCCATTAATCTAAACCGATTCTGTCATCTGATGATTATTTTTAATACTCCCCCCATCGCAGTAAAATAGAATGACATATCTCTACTGAATACATTAATACACAAATGTCGTTTTTCCTATTGTACAAATTTTATCAAAAAACTTCATCCGAGTTATTAAAACCTTCCGAACTCTAGTGGCTTAACTGACCCTGCAGGCTAGGAAAAATAGCTGGTTTATGTTGACTGATTTTTAGAACGAACTTTCAAGTTATGGTAGTATTTCTACAAACGTGTACTCCTGAATGCTGTTATCTGCACAAATCCCAGTCGCCTGTTTTTGTACAAGTCCTTAACTGGGCTGAATGATGTACACACGTTCATCCTTGTGCATCCCCAGAGAGACTCACCGCAGGTGGCTCCGGCTTGGGGATGTGTTCTCCCTCAGCACTGAATCCTTGTTCGTTGGCTTCGTACGTCAACTCGATTGTCTTCTCCGACTGCTTATCAACCCATGAAGAGCGACCCTTAATGTCTGGCACCAACTTGTCGTCGATTTTTTTGACCAACACGGACTCTTCACGCACTGTCCCATCTGGAGAGTTATAGCTGGAACGAAATGGAAAATAAACACTTCATTATTAAAGTATGTTTCTCACAGCCTATGAGCTATGCTTCATTTGATTTTTTCGAAAACAAAGAAATGATATCGACAAGCAAATATTACTGTCGTTTTCTCTAAAGACAAACAACAGAATGCAATACATTTTTGTGTGCACCTGTCACAGTTATTATTAATTTTTTTTCGAGAACTTTGCTTGCTTTATTCATGGACACAATATGAATTTTCATGTAGCAACTAATGTAATACAAAAGCATTTCTTAAATGGCTGAGTTTTCTTCACTTCTTGGTATGGCCATCACTATTTTCTTGATCTGAAGCAATGGGACAAACAAGCAATAGCGCTGCGCGTTCTTTTATTTAACATGTGTGCATTCATATGAGGTACAAATAGGTAAATAATTGCCTGTTGGCAGTCATGTGATGTTTTGTCATCCGCAAAGTTCCTAACTGTGAACTGTGATGCCAGTAGCAGACTTCGACGGGAAAACCATGAAAATTATTCCTCCCTTTCTTTGTCTATGTTGAAGCAATGATTTATTTAGTAGCATAAAATCAAGATCGTAAATGTTCTAATCTTCTGAACATATATTTTATTACATAAAAACTTCAGCTATTCATTAGCAGCACTGCAGTCGAGAACGCTTAGACCGAAATATTTTGGAGAAGAGCAAGAGAGCCGTAGTACATTAGAAATATGAAAGAATTCTGAAGGACTGAAAATCCAGAATACAGAAAGTTACGAAATGGTACCACTGAACTCGAAACTCGTGGTTACGCTAGTGTTATAGCATAAAAAACACTATGGGTAGAGGAATGAAGAATATTACAAAAACTGGGTATTAATAAGTGGTTGATGGGACCTTTTTCTTCGATGTAGTCAATAAAACCACAAGTAACAGCACCTGTTGCACTGCAGTCCACTTAAGTCTCAATCAATCGTAAAAGCTTAATTTTTTTTTCAGGCTTGGATTGCTTAATGTAACATACTGTACAGACCTCCTTGAAATATTTGATACAAGTTGACAAGTCGATTTTGTTAATCGCTTGTTTGTTTCAAAATATTTCGACGTACGAATACCGTCTACTTGTCATATATTTGCGCTACTGTGTATTGATTGAACAGTCCATGTAGCAGAGATCGCTTCGGAGGTAAGCCGGTTAGAATCCTGCGGGAGAAACAAATTTTGAGTGCCAATACCTGGCCGGTAAGGGGAGGCCAGCCGGTGGTGTGAAGCTCCACATGTTCTGGATTAAACATCAAATTTCTGCGCAGTGTCCCGTGAAGTGAGGGCATGTGACACTGCTGAGCTATAATACATTGCTGCGTCTGCTCCCACAAAACCCATTCCCTGAGTATGGGGCTATTTATTACACAGGGCGATTCCTATCAATGTTTTAAAAAACCATGAAGCGACGTAGATGATTCTGAGACAATTAATATAAAATACATGTGGCCACAAATTTCGGGAAATATTCAAAAAATGGACGCCAGATGTTGAACATATGCCGTCATGAAATGACCTGCCTTGTCGCAGGTGCGGTGATGTCGATTCTACCCTTACCGGTAGGGAGCAGTGCTACACATCGCTCCGCTAGGATACTCTGTTTTGAATGCCTTTTGTAACTGTGATCTGTGGTAAACGTAAAAGTTGCAAAATGTTATCCCCAGTGTCTTCTTATTTCGTTTCTTTTCTTTCGTCCTTTCTTTTTTTGTCTACAGGCTTTATTTAGTAAATGACACGTGTGGTGTCACCGCCAGACACCACACTTGCTAGGTGGTAGCCTTTAAATCGGTCGCGGTCCGTTAGTATACGTCGGACCCGCGTGTCGCCACTATCAGTGATTGCAGACCGAGCGACGCCACACGGCAGGTCTAGAGAGACTTCCTACCACTCGCCCCAGTTGTACAGCCGACTTTGCTAGCGATGGTTCACTGACAAAATACGCTCTCATTTGCCGAGACGATAGTTTAGCATAACCTTCAGCTACGTCATTTGCTACGACCTAGCAAGGCGCCATATGCAATTACTATTGATATTGTGAATCATGTACCGTCAAGAGCGACGTTCATCATTAATTGATTAAATTTAAGTATTGCATCAGCTACGTCCGTTTTTCTAAATTCTAATTTCCTTGTCCTGTTCCAGACCTCACCCCAGCCTGCGTGAGCTAAAACGCGTGCCTTTCGGCCTCCTCTAGTAACACTGTGTTGGCTCTCCTGCCAACCCACAACAACACGTACGTCCTTTACTAGTAACGATGCAGTTCGGAAGCTGACACTTACTTACTTGTGACGCAGTTGAGTTTTTACTGTATTGTACTTTGCAGTTAACCAGCAGAGACAGCGAACCGGTACACGAAGTAATGAACCTTACCCCAACGTAAAAACATAATTATCTAACGCAGTCCAAAAAAACACTGTCAACAAGACGCAACATTCGAAAACTGAGCTCCACCTGCTAAAGCCGCGCACGTAGGTCTGGAGCCACACCGACGTAACTGACTTGAGTTGGGGCGTTGAGGTGCGACACACCGACAGGCTGCATCGCTGCATGCGCGGTGAGATATGTCATCTGGTGATGTCACATTTTCGACAGTTGTCGTCTACTTTTGGCGTATCTCCCGACATTTGCGACCCCGTGTGCTTTATATTAAATTAACTATCTCAGCGTCATCTACTTCACTTCGGAGGTTTATAAACGTTAATAAGAATATATTGATCAAACAGGAATATCACTTGCGGCTGTTAACAAGCGCTTCTTCATGTAACACGACTGATGTCTCAAAACTCGTGCAAAACCACGAAAGCATTCTGAAATCAGAGATTCATCAACCAGTCACCTGGCCGTTCACAATGGACTTCCTACAGCCAAGACACTACAGCTCGATACGTAGATCGATCGACAGCAAGCCATGATGTCATACGGTATGGCCCAGACTAGAGATCAATATAAGAGAAGACAATTCCAATAAATGTGGTTTGAACAAGACCAAAAGGGAAAGAATATTTAGGATGACCAGATGGCAGGAGGAGTGGAAGGCAGTGCAGCTATGAGTAGAATGTCAAGCTGCTAAAACCAAGACTGTCTCCTAGGTGCTTACCTGAAGGTGGCATGCCAATTATCTGGATCGCCCACGGCGGACGACGACCTGTAGATGGCCCTCGGCTCTGGCGCCTCTTCTGCCCAACAGGCACCCGCCACCGCGACAGCAACCAACAGCTGACGAACAAATTCACAAGTTACGTCTACAAGCACATCACATTGCAAACAAACTAAGTTTTTTTAAGAAGGTCAGAGATGCTTTATTTTACGTATAAGGTTTCTTGTCTTGCGTGAAAGTACACTTCATAATGAGATTTTCACTCTGCAGCAGAGTGTGAGCTGATATGAAACTTCCTGGCAGATTAAAACTCGGGAGTGCTCTTGCCCGCGAAAGGCAAAGGTCCCGAGTCCGAGAGAAGTCATCAGGTAGAACAGATGTCACAATACAGTTACTGATTTCGTGGAAGACGAAATGATTTTTGTCTTCCACAAAATCAATAACTCAGTTGTTCACACATACGAAGAAAACGTCGCAGGAGAGACTGCCACGGCGGATCATGGAACAGGAGCCGCCAGGAAGGAATAAAAGAGGGAGAACCCCAGCAACATGGGCACTAGAAATTCAGACATTAATTAAAAGAAGAATGATGAAGAAAATTTATGGAGAGACAGGGACAAATGGAGAATTTAAATTAATTTAGATGCATAATCTTACACTACTGAAAATGTAAATACATTTAGAACTGGGAATGTAATAATAAATTCCATATTTATTAGCAAATGGAAATATTGATTAAAAAAAACTGAATCAAACATTTTTAACAGAAATATCATATTTCTTTTAATCAAAACTACTAATCATATGAAAAGGCAAGTACTTACAGTAAATTAAAATGTAGTGCAAAAATTGGAAACATTATTTAGAAAATAAAATATTTTTCTCATTTCCAGAGGTTTTACAGTTATATTAATGAATACTTTTTTCTTTTACGATAATGCATTTCGCTTTGCTGCATGAAATTTTAATCAATTTTAATAAAATGAGTAATTAACAATAATAGTATATTATTTTATTTAAATAAGTATGTAGAAAGTCAAAGGGAACAGTTCGTAAGGTACTTTATGTCCGTTCTTTAAAACTTTGTATTTTAGATAGTGTACATACCATAGTTTACTTATATCATGGCTGTAAGTGACTTGAATAAGAAGGTCTGTTCATCAGAATTGGCCGATTCCAACTAAGTCGACTTTTCAAGTGTCCATGAACATGTGATGGTACAAAAGCTATTAACACACTGTACGTGAAATCGAAAATATGATGATAAATCATGCTGCAAAATATAATACCAGTAGCTGTACTTACAACTGTTGCTCAATGAAACATGTAGTATAAATACCTTCCCCTGTACAGATCTGTATTAACAATGGAGTGCCGTTAAGTTGTGCTATACGAGGGAATAATGAAAAGCATTAAAAGAACCAGGAATTATTTTAAGCTCAATTTGATGATTGTGGACCCAGGCACAAACAAAGTATCGTAACGACTTTAAGATAACCTTTTTCCTGAATGGAACCTTTTTTTATTTTGAAATAAACACTCTATTTCGTTATTTAAAAATTGCTTAATTTCCCCCCTGGGGTAATATGAGCTACGACAAAACTTGTTATACTTACAGCATGTTACATTCCACACATCATTACTTTTACCATCTGATCTAAGATTCTTCTGCTTACAAATATTTTGTGAACAACACAAGAAAGGTAGAGAAAAATTGGCCTTTTGGTGCGAGAGAGTTAGGTACAACAAAGGAATTAAAAAGACAAGTGTTTCCCCACAGCCCTCATCAGTCCACTGCTTGGACAAATACGTAACTATTATCTCCAAACACAACAGAACCCTTCATTCCGCGTTAACAAAGGCATATGACGCTATCCCAGTTGGAAGGTGACGCAGCCACTACTTTCTGGTGGCAAATACATAGTCTGCTACATTTACCGACATTCTCGTGCGAAATATTAAAGTTTTTCGCCAGAATTTTTTTTTCGGATGGAGCGACAGGTAGGGTCAACGAACAAAATGTAAGAATTTGGGACATTGTACATAGTAGCTTAATTTTTTAACGTTGTGATTCTCGCCATGACTGAAAATGTTCTGTGTCACTGGTAGTAAATCGTACTGACGCTTCATCTTATCTAACTATTCCTATAATATATGCTGAATCAAGAAATACGGAAACAAATTTTCTTCCTTGCGTGACACCTCCAACAAACCATAAAAGAATTCTAAAGCGTTCCGAATAAAATCTGGTTTTTGTGCAGACAGAAGTAAGATTTCAAATAGGTTCAATAAATGCGAGTACAGCTCTTGCACTTCGCAAGCAGCGTGCCGTACTCGAGTGCGATGCGTAAATTCACAGTTCGTATAAGCCTCCTCCATCCATTCTATGTACATTGTTCCCAGCAAAATTTTAGGTGTGTTCATTCCTTCTATTCCAAGACTGTATCAGAAATTGACACTTGAAAAGGACATGCTACTAAAATTTTTAATGTTACTGTGGAGACATCTTTCTTCGCACTTGTTTCAACTGCCACCATTCCTAGAAAAAGTTTTAATACAAGTGGCGTACTTATGTCCACCTGCACTAGAATATAACACTACGTATCGTTGATAATTAATACTCCCTCCAAAGGCACTTTCGTTTTCTACCTTAGTTGTATTATTATCACAGTCACTTATTGTCACACTACCAGCTGACCGGCAATGTAAAAAACTGAATTGTTTTGTAATAGATTTCTGGATAAGTAAATCCTCTCTAAACACCACATCGCATTTTCTCTCTTTGCACAGTTACTCACGGCTTTTTCCATAATTTTTCCTTAGGAGTACCTTAAACACAATATTTCTAAAGCGCTATACGTTAGCATTGTATTTTGTCTGGTTTGTACACTCTACGGAATAAGAAACACTCACCTTAATCATGATGTCCAATGCGTATATTTCAGTGACAGACTGCCGTCGCTCTCGTCGTTGCTCGCATTTATACCTGCTGCCCGCGATCCCAGCACATAACGACCGGCTTAATGTTATCCGGACGCGGATCAACAAATTATAATCTATTTCTCAAGTAGGCAAGTCATTACTCCGGCGCTCACAGGCACCTCTCGTTTATGACGTCTGATGTTCTACGACCATCTCACGAGGCTCTTGGTATTCGACATTTCATATTGGGCATTGATTGTCTAGCGTGTAGAACAATCAGTTGCATTTATCTGTACCCGTTTCAATAATACATCAATAACGACAGGGGAGGAAAACAACTCTCTTTCCTTGTCAGTCGCCCACCTCATACTCTTTGCCATCTTCACCGAGCCATAAATTTATTTGTTTGTAGAATATCCATACACCGCAACATTTAGTACCACACTGACATGAAATTAAGAATATGCAGAAAGATACACTCTTAATAATGTTGACACAGACACATGCATGTACACTTGCTCTGACGATGATATGGGCTATAAGCTGTTCGTTTTTGGGTGTAGCTGTTGAGTTCCGTGACTCAGACAAGGCAGTTGTTCCTTTAGAAAACATACGATGATTAATTCATGGTCAATACGGTAAATTTATTGTTATGTGTAGGGATTCGGAGATAGAATATGAAAGGAGTGCCAGTAAGAGAGCAAAACTTCGTTTATGCCAGAGCTGTGAATTACTCTGATTACATCTGTATAATGTTAAGTATGGTTGAACTGGTACCTTGATTATGATTTGAAATAATTCATGCAGATAGATATACTTTATATAACACAGGTCTGCAAAAAAATATTTTTTGAAAGTTGTCTGAAATTTGATAACTGACTTTTATGTACTTTACAGCTCTGATTTCAAAAATGCAATCAATTTTTTTCCATCACACCAGGTTTTCTCACATAAAGGTAGTATTTTTGGGTATAATAACAAAATTTAAGCGATTTATCACATTTTTTCCAACGTTATAAAATTTTATTTTATTTACAAATCATGTTCTAAACTACATTTCCAGTACACTTCCATTTCTCTTTAAGCTCATAAGTCCTTATAGTAACGCTTTCGCTTTCTCTCCAAGCTTCTTTTATTTCTTTTCCGGCTGTGAACTCATCGAGGATCATCGCTTTTTATCATCCAGCAGTAGTCCGCTATCATGTTGGCGTTCCATTTTCCTTGATATCTTCTTTACATTTCTTTGATGTCTTGGTGGGATCTTTCGCCGTACTCTTCACTTACATCACCAAGGTTTGCAGGGAAGTAGTCAAGATGTGAGTGGAGAAAATGCTTCAGGTCCATGAGGAACAGAGCAAATAGCTGATTCAATGTTAGTGAAAGAAATATCCTTTTTGTTTTTCAAATTGAGACCTCGTACGTTGGAAGACCAAAAATAGCAGTCATCACTATGATTTTGAGGCTCCCTCCAAGCCATTGGTATTCCAAAACGTAAAGACTGCTTTTAAGTTGAAATCATTGCCTCAGTTCTTCAACACACACTGAGCAAACTTTGTGTGGGGCCCAAGGCTTATCTTGATTGCCTAACTTTATACTAAAATAGGCGAAATATACATTTTCAACAAAATCGGAAATGTTTCCTCGTAGCTTTTTAACGGTATAGTTACCACAACGAGGCAAAAGCAATCTGGCGAGTTTATACATCCTCTGATAGCCATTGCCCATTGTCCATAAAACAACTTGACAACACCAGAAAACAGTCACTACTTTAAAGCACTAGTAACAACAACACGTGAGCAGCACAGAGGGAAGTGGTACTGTGAAATGAAGGACAATAGCAGAAGCTCACTGCTTGATGATGGCGGGGGAAGGGGCAGTGCGACGGACAGGCAATGACGTGAAAGTACTGCTGGTTTCTCCTAATTACTCTTTGTTTTACGTGTATCTAGTAAAAAAAACGGCTAAATAATAGTTCATGCAGATCCAAATAACCAAAATGCAAACTCACTAGAGTGCTGAAATATCGAAAAAAGCTAAAACTAGACAAGCAGCTTGGGAAATAACTCTACGTGACGGAATTTTTTCACTATGTTTCCCGAAATCAGCGTTGAATATACTATAAAAATCACTTAATAAATTTGAAACAATTTTTATGTCGCAGACCTGTATAATTTAAACACACATTCTCTCAAGCTGCAAGGGTGGTACAATCTATTGGTTATTGGTTTTTGCAGGATTTCTTGTGTTTGTTATTTGCATGTTTTCTTTATGAACAATTTTGTGTGTGTGTATGTATGTATGGTGGCAACGGCCTTGCCGCAGTGGATACACCGGTTCCCGTGAGATCACCGAAGTTAAGCGCTGTCGGGCGTGGTCGGCACTTGGATGGGTTACCATCGGGGCCGCCATGCGCTGTTGTCATTTTTCGGGGTGCACTCAGCCTCGTGATGCCGATTGAGGAGCTACTCGACCGAATAGCAGCGGCTTCGGTCAAGAATACCATCATAACGACCGGGAGAGCGGTGTGCTGACCCCACACCCCTCTTATCCGCATCCTCCACTGAGGATGATACGGCAGTCGCATGTTCCCGGTAGGCCACTCGTGGCCTGAAGACGGAGTATATATGTATGTGCGTGTGTCAGTGTGGTAATGTTATTGAGCATATTTTTAATTTCTTATGGATGTATTACTTCAACATTTACTTAATTACAAAGGGTAATAGGTAATGTTAACAAAACTACACAACCTTGGCATAACCAAAATTTGCTCTTATAAACTTGATAGAGAAGAATTTGTGCACCATTGGAGATATTTACACTAACATGTCTGTTCATCTACATAAGATGTCCACAACACTTTGAGACTTGCTCCGAAATAGTGTTTTCGTTTTGCTATATTTTCTTTGCACTTCGTAAAAGTGTTGCTGTTTTTCCTTTATATGATTTGCACTTATTAGTTTTTGGTGCCATCTTTTTTCACCCAGTGTTCACAAAGTGTGATTGTTTGTATGTGACGTATCTGGAAAGAGAAGAGACCCTGCGACCACTGGAGATATTCTATTTCATCTATTTTACTTTCCTATTTACATTTACGTTCAATCTGTGGTGAAAGATCACCACAGAAACATATTCTGAAATAATATTATTTTCCTCTACACACGATGCCACATCTTACACCAAATCTGTACACAATACATACACGCCATATTAACATACATAAGTCAACGTGATGACAGAGTTTTAAAGCCTTCGAAACGCAGTGTCGAAAGAAATAAACAGTGAATACTAACAGTGAAGTTCCTGATTCATTTGAGTAGTATAAAGTATCCTTGACTTTTCCGTTATGTAGTTGAATAATCTTCTAAAAATTTTTTAATGTCGTTTTGGCGTATTAAATCCGGCATATTCTGTGGTTGTCAAAAATACCGATTTGTGAACTCCTGAATGAACTACATTTTATCAAAAGACATCATAATTTTCTTTTGTAATTCAGTACGTCGGTTCGTTGTTACTGTGTTCCTGATCTTCTGAAAACATATGCTTTCTGCAGACATTACTAGAAGAAAGTAAACATTCTTTTATTTGATTTTCTCCAGCATAGTGTACACAGTACATAGCTTGGAGTTGTAGTATGCCACATTGTATACAAAGGCAGCACATAATCTCGTTCACACAAATAATTTACTTGAATAACACGTATTTACGTGTGAATGTAGAGTTTACCGACGTTTATTAATGAGGGAGAAAGGTCTGCTTTCCGGATCAATGGCAGTGTTGAGGTATAGCGATGTTTATTCTGAATAAGATGAGTACCATGACTTTCTGCGAAAGGTTGCAGTAAGCCAAGACCGCCACCTGGTTGGAAATACGAGGGCTTTTTATCTACTTGTTTTAATTTTTACGTCAATCTTAAGTTCTAAATTGATTAACTGGCACGCACACTCAGGGATCAACGAGGCATTATTGATACTACAAAAGTAGGGCAGAATAAACTATGGAGATGAACTTTTTCAAATCCTGATTATTATTGTCAGTACCTTTTGCCCATTGGTGAGGTAGTCAAATATTTTTATGGCTTCTTCATAGACTCCTTTCTACGTCGGAATAAAATTGATTCGTGAGCCGATCCTGAAATACTTCTTAAGAAAATATGCATAATATGAAGTTCTTGTATATGTTTATTTCCTAATAGCTTACATGATAAAATGTGACATTATTCTTATTAGACATTCCTAAGCACTAAACGCTGTGTATGTGTATGGAGAGTTTCCGTTCAGTATTACTACATCTCACATTAATGAAGGATAGGATTTCAAACACTACCAAACACTGACCAATATGTCAGAAGCAGCTTAATGTACTCAAGGTTACGCATAGTACATGATCCCTGTTTAGTTTGCAAACATGGAAGTCACTGAAGTACTGGTTTATGATTTACATTTCCTTTACGAATCTATGATGACAAACAATTATATGTTCTATATTTTTATCATTTAAATAATAGCTCATCTGCAAAATATAAATTCATAAGTGTAGTGACATTTTAATTATCATACGTTCTGTTGGTGTGTCTCGAGTAAATTTCGCTACGATGCCTGCAAAGAGAATTATTTCCGTCCTAATAATGTAAGATGGCATATAATATGTTCATTTATACGTGAAACGTACGAAACAGACATAATAAAAATTCTTTTCTCACTTCATAAGTGATTCGTCTTCAGCTGGAAAATGACCAGGCGAGCTGACGAGTCTACTTAGTGTAGCTCTTTGAAACGCTTGTTAGCAGGAGCGGCGGTCGGTTGCATGCTCTATGCAGTCTAATATTAGCACCAGCCGTGTGGAAAGGTTTATTGTTTTGGATGCTTTACAGTGCTTTTCATAATTCCTCGCAGTGCCTGTTTAAAATTATTGTCAGAAATATCGTGATTTTTAGTTTTCATTCGTTTCGTGTCTTCTCCTATCTGAGACTTACTTTCAGTAAACGTGTGATGTTCACATTCTCGTGTTTCCGTTCACCCACCATCCAAACGTTAGATGTGCAACTTATCGCAAGATAAGTGATCACTATTTTTCCTTTATTGAAGTTAATATTTTACTATTTACTGTAAAAGTGGAGCCATGATTCATTAACGTGAGTGTTACTGAGGGAGCAACATGTAAGGGTTCCGGGTCTGTGTTTCTGCTGGGTGATTGTGGGGTGAGAGGAGTAAAGTTCGATATAAGACACTCCCATGGCGCTGTAGATTATGCAGTCGGGACAAGAGAACTGTGTCCTCTTCAGAGAGAATTATAAATAATTAGGTCGAAGGGAGAAAGAGACACTGGGAACAGGGAACGATAACAAGCAGTAAGCAAAAGGAGGAAACCTCAGAAATCACATTCCAAATCCCAGTTATCAGTCAAGTTGAGCTATTACCTGAAATAAAAGAACAGTTCTCGTTAAGAGTAGAGGGCAGTAGACTCGTAGGAAAAACTTCAAGGCTAGGTTAGTAGAAAGTCACGTAGAAAGAAAAGAAGTTGCTCTTAGGTATCGGTCACAGGGGGCTGAGGCCAAATGCTAAAGGAAAACAGGAATGTAGTACATCAGGTCCCAAGCATCGTGAGACCCAGCGCCAACCTAAGCCATGTGACAGAGAAGGAGGGGCTTTGTGCAGAGATTTGACGAGAACGATCGGGTGCTTATAGGAGGAGAAGGAGGAAACAGCCTGGTTAGCAAGTTAGAACACATTATTAAATCTGACCCGGTTGAAATAAGAGCAGCAACAGTACCACTTGTGTGGCGTTTGTGTAGGTTCTACAGCGTCATGACCAGCCCTAGGTTAACACAGCTGTCAGCCGTGTAAACAATCATGCGAACGGTTTGTTTCTGACAAAATCAAAGTCTTTTATTTGTGCTGTACCTGATGCTACAGTTGCGGATACGCATATCATGGTCTGCACCTGAGTACATCCACATGGGTAGATTTGCTGAGCATCTTGTAATAAGCGTAAGGGTTGCTATAAGCACGCAAGTCGCGGTCCCCGTAATTAGCTGAGTGAGAGCGGCACATTTTTTATGTCAGCTTACAGGTAGTCTTGAAAGATATTGCAACGGAAGAGAAACATACGTAACAAATCTCTGAAAAGTTTAAATGTGGCTTAATGTTTAGCACTTTCATTTTCCTCACATATCTTGTGTATAAGATGAACATCAACAAAAGCAAAACAAGGATAATGGGATGTAGTCGAATTAAGTCGGCTGATGCTGAGGGAATTAGATTAGGAAATGAGACACTTAAAGTTGTAAAGGAGTTTTGCTATTTGGGGAGCAAAATAATTGATGATGGTCGAAGTAGAGAGGATATAAAATGTAGACTGGCAATGGCAAGGAAAGCGTTTCTGAAGAAGAGAAATTTGTTAACATAGAGTATAGATTTGTCAGAAAGTCTTTTCTGAAAGTATTTGTATGGAGTGTAGCCATGTATGGAAGTGAAACATGGACGATAAGTAGTTTGGCCAAGAAGAGAATAGAAGCTTTTGAAATATGGTGCTACAGAAGAATGCTGAAGATTAGATGGGTAGATCACATAACTAATGAGGAGGTATTGAATAGAAATGGGGAGAAGAGGAGTTTGTGGCACAACTTGACCAGAAGAAGGGAACGGTTGGTAGGACATGTTCTGAGGTATCAAGCGATCACCAATTTAGTACTGGAGGGCAGCGTGGAGGGTAAAAATCGTAGAGGGAGACCAAGAGATGAATACACTAACCAGATTGAGAAGGATGTAGGGTGCAGTAGGTACTGGGAGATGAAGAAGCTTGCACAGGATAGAGTAGCATGGAGAGCTGC
Organism: Schistocerca americana; assembly: GCF_021461395.2. NCBI lineage: Eukaryota > Metazoa > Arthropoda > Insecta > Orthoptera > Acrididae > Schistocerca > Schistocerca americana. The sequence goes on along the minus strand of NC_060126.1, from coordinate 279,181,825 downwards.
ATCAAACCAGTCTCAGGACTGAAGACCACAACAACAACAACATCTTGTTTTCTGTGGATCGTGATAGTTCTGTTTCCTATACTTTGGTCGATTACGCTCTAACCAGTTTAGATCAATCGATACAAGCTCTATATCAGCTTCTTTGGTTGCTCACTATGATGATTTTAAGTCTTTAGCGAGTTGGTTTGCTTTTTCGACCATTAGAATTCCTTCACGGGCTGCTAGCCATCGGGCATCCAGATAGAAAGAGATTTAGGCGTTCTGTTCTGTTACTGATTCTGAACTCGCTGACTTACTTTCACTCTTATGCTGTGTCCTAGTCTCCAGCAGAAGGCTCCCTTTATCTCGTGCAAGCGCAAAATGTGGAGCAACGCTTAAGGAACTGGGTGGCATCATTGTAGTTTATTTGCTGTGGTAATTTCAGATTTCATGGTGCTGTTTGCCTGGCACTTTTTAGTGCGAACAGGTACCGGGTCGTGTGCTTCGGCACAGTGAGATGAGGGCTCTCAGGTTGCTAATGTATAACTCTCCGGAATCTACTTATTGCAGCTCACATACGTAATTTTGATTCGTGATGCTATAAACACAATCCCCTCTCCTGAAGAATAAAGATTAGTTTTCAGTCACAATTACATGTCCCCAAGACGATGTTCTTCTGCTTACCGATTCAAATCTTGTAATTGTAGTTTCAATGCCCCTACGGCGCTATAAAGCTGTCTGCTTGTTATTCTCTGTCAAAATACTGCTTTTTAATTCCTTTCTCTCGGCGTCATTTGAAGAAGAAACTTCTCATTTATTTTGTATTTCAGCTACTTAAGTTTCCCACACTGCCTTGCCGTCACCTTGTTACAATCACGTGAGCCAGCTTCACGACTCACAAGTACTCTCATGAAAAGGCAATCACTTAGTGACCTGCAAATAAACAATATTAGTAACAACCAATCCTTTTCAGCTGCTGTTAGGTGGCAGGTGCTGATTGAAGGTTGGTCCACGTGTGCTGCACTGGTGACTGTTTTTACGAAGTATTGGAATACGTAAACTCATTTACAATTACAGGGAGAATCATACTTCAAATTTCCACTTGAGGATTATCAATTTTTTATATTAAACTTTTTGTTAACAAATTAGGAAACAGCCCCATCGCCCTGCTGGACGCTACAAGCAAAAGACTATAACATGTTCGGCAAACTAGTATAGCTACTATATAACACGCAGGAATGTTTCTTTCCGTTTAGATAAAATTATGAAAGTATGTGCGTTGTGTGACTACATTTTATTTCATTGCTGAAGCTATCTCAGGTTATGAGCCGAGTCATGGCGTCGTTTCGCAGCAACGTTTCGACAAGTTTCCTATTCGTCATCTTCATGTGAAATTGAAGATAACAAGTAGGCAACTTGTTGAAACGTTGCTGCAAAATGAGTTTTGACTCGGTTCATAACCCGAGAATTTCATCGTCGAGATTCGCCGAGATAGCCCCGATTCCTAAATATATTCTGTTCAATTCAAGTGCCAGATAGCGTTTCCAGTTTCTTTCTGAGTCAGTAAAATTATTTATTCCGGATAACCTGAATTTTTCAAGGATGATTATCACTACTTTGAGAGTAGTCTACGCTTTTCAAAACACACACATATCTTTCAAAGTAAAATTAGTTTGCTTCATGAAATTATTAATAGAGTGGAAAGAAATCTGGATGAGCTAGCTTCTTGTATGTCAAGAAGATGTGGAAAATACCGAGAAGGTCGATGCATCTGAATTCAAATCAAGAACAACTGCCAACATAAGCAACTTAAAAGTAGATATCCTCGAAATAGTGAAACAAATCACTTAACAAAAGCAAATCCTTCCGTCCAGACGGTATACCAATTAGGCTCCTTTCAGAGTATGCTGATCCAGTATCTCCATCCTTAACAATCGTATACAACCGCTCGCTCCACGAAAGATCCGTACCCAGAGACTGGGAAGTTGCACAGGTCACGCCACTATTCAAGAAAGGCAATTGGAATAATCCACTAAATTACAGGCCCGTATCATTAACGTCGATATGCAGCAGAAGTTTGGAACATATACTGTCTTTGAATATTATAAATTACTTCGAAGAGAACGATCTATTGATACATAGTCAACACGGATTTAGAAAACATTGTTATTATGATACACGACTGGCTCTTTACTCACACGAAGTGTTGATTACTATTGACAAGGGATTTCATATTGATTCCGTACTTTTAGATTTTCAGAATGATTTTGACACCGTACCTCACAAGCGGATTGTAATCAAATTGTTTACTTATGGCACATCGCCTCAGATATGCCACTGAATGCATGATTTCCTGTCAGAAAGGTCACAATTCGTAGTAAGTGAGGCAAATTCATCGAGTAAAACAGAAGTGATTTCTGGCTTTCCCCAAGGTAGAGATATAGGACCTCTGTTGTTCGTTATCTATATAAAAAATTTAGGATACAATCTGAGTAGCCGTCTTAGGTTGTCTGAAGATGATGCTGTCATTTATTGTCTATTAAAATCATCAGAAGAGGAAAGCCAATTGCAAAACAATTTAAATAAGATATCTGTATGGTTCAAAAATTGGCAGTTGATCCTAAATAATGACAAGTGTGAGGTTATCCATATAAGTGCTACAAGTAATTCGTTAAATTTTGGTTACATGATAAATCAGGTAGATTTAAAGGCCGTAAATTTAACTAAATTCCTAGGAATTACAATAACGAACATCTTAAATTGGAAAGAACACATAGAAAATTTTGTAGGCAAGGCACACCAAAGGCTGCGTTCTATTGGCAAAACACTTAGAAGATCCAAAATATGTGCTAAAGAGACTGCCTAAATACGCTTGTCCGTCCTCTTTTGGAGTACTACTGCTTGGTGTGGGGTCCTTACCGGACTGGATTAACGGGGTACAATGACAAAGTTCGAGGAAGTGTTTGTGTTGTTAAGAAATAGGAGAGAGAGTACGGACGTGATATAGGATTTGGGGTGGACATCATTAAAACAAAGGCGTTTTTCGTTGCGACGGGATAGTCTCACGAATTTTCAATCACCAACTTTCTCCTCCAAACGCGAAAATATTTTGTTGATGTAGACCTACATTCAGAGAAACAATCATCATAAGAAAATAAGCGAAATCAGAGCTCGCAAGGAAAGATTTAAGGTTTCGTTTTTTTCGTTTGCTGTTTGAGAGAATTGTTGTGAAGGTGGTTCGATAAACTGTCTGCCAGGCATTTAAGTGTGATTTGCAGAGTAGCCATGTAGATGTACATGTAGATGAAGACGCTTCTCTGAACGCCGTGTAACAACAACAATAAGGAGTTTAACTATCAGAAATTGTAGACTAACATCATTTTCGTGAGGAGATAACTTGAAGAAAGAAGGAGATGCAGCTCATATAAAGGTTAGACATAAAGTCAGAAACACAGAAGCATATAGTTTTTGTGTACATCAGAATCTGCAAGTGCCTGCTAACCTAGAAGTAGGTGCTTTTGTGTAGTTATTGTAGAATATGAATCTTATAATTGTAACGGTCTGCAGATCCCCTCTAGGAGACTTTCGGTTATTTGTCAGAAATCCAGATTCATTCTTGAGCTACCTCTCAGAAAAAATAGTAGATTATGGAGATCTCAGTGCACATTTCTTAAAAATATTCTGACAAGAAAAGTGAGTTGACATCATTATTTGGCTGGTTAATGTTAATTTCAATAGTGAAATTTTCTACTTGCTTGCAGCAAAAGAGCAAAATCGTGACTCATAACGTTTTTGTAGAGAGTGCTCAGGTGAAAGAATTGATGTATACCCAACTGTTAAGTAACTATTCACTCATGATGCACAGTAAAGGAAATGAATAATTTAACACCTTACAGCTCTGAGGTTTATTAGAGATACCGAGAAATATCATGTTAAATGTAAGTTTAGGGGGCGTTATGGGATGAGATATATATGGAAAGAGATGCTAATGTGAAATCCAGTATGTTCCATAGTAAATTTGGGACAGTATTTGAAACAGCTTACGTAGTGGTATACCAAAGGTATGCCCTTTCACTTCGCAAATTCTTGCCGGCAGTCAACGCTTCCTATAATAGTGGATAAAACATATCCTGGCTTTGTACTGTAATCTGCAAAGTCAATTGTAACAACCACTCAGAGTTATGTTCTACTACTAGGCAAAGTACTTCCCTTCCTCCTAGCAAAGATTATCGCTAATCGATCGTAGAATCAGCCTGCATCTGATGTGGTAATCCAGTCAGTGGATCTAATTCTAGTGTTATGACTGTTAGCACGTGCTAAATATTTCGTGGTCTATCTCTTGTCATAAATAGGGGGATGACAGACCAACACTTGCTGTAACAAGTGGTTGTAACTAACCCTTTGTGACTATTTTATATATTCAGCTTATATCACGTAAGAGTATGATACGTCATTACTGAATAATAATTCAATAATCAAAAGAAAACTACTGGTTGTGACTCAGTTCACGAAGAAAAAACCGGTCTATTAATCTTATTCGTTCAACTTATGCAACTATGTACATAAATTCAACTACATGACAATATGGGCCACAGAAAATATAGAATTTCATTTCTTTGAGATCTCTTGTCGACAGGAGTATATTCTCCTTCAAGGGAGTTACCAGTGAAATTTCACCCCAATCGTACAACAATCACAGGGGACTGAGAATTGGTTTCATTACATATCTTGGCATGCTGAATGCAGTAGGTGAATCCAATTAGTCAAACAAAATGTCTTCATAACTTTTGAATTTCAGGTTTCTGAAAACAAAACTGATATTCTTTTCAAACCCATATGTGGAGTTGTTGGTTATCATGAGATGTATTCACAATAATGTTTTGAAGCAAAGCTTTTTCAAACTGATGAAGGAGCAGCATTTTTTCCTTTTGCCATCTTGATCATCTTGATTTTATATATATATATATATATATATATATATATATATATATATGTATATATATATATATAAAGAGAATTTTGTAATATACCTACACTTTTCATATATATATATATATATATAGTATAATATGGTAGTAGTTCAGTTTTAGGATAAATTCTTGTTACACATTATAAAAAGAGAATTTTTTAGTATACCTACACTTTTCATATATATATATACTAAAAAATTCTCTTTTTATAATGTGTAACAAGAATTTATCCTAAAACTGAACTACTACCATATTATACTATGACTGGCCCAGTATGAAATAAATAAATAATAATAATAAATATTAATAAATAATAATAATAAATAATAATAAATAATAAATAAATAATAAATAAATAAATAAATAAAATACGATTTGATACGTTAGGAGATCGTATTATTTATAATCAATTATGCATATCATATGTGTGTGACTTGTACGCAATTATGTCAAAACAACCTGGCACCATAGCTGATACCACCAGTTTCGAGTAGAGTTCCTTCTCTTTCACGTTTGGCAATATCAAATTTTCGACAGTCTTTGTATTTTTTCGAATTTTTCACTTGAGCTTGCTGCAATGCCACTTTATCCTTTTTCTTGATGCTTATGCTGTTCAATAAGCATATGTGATACTTGATTTCATTATTATTTACAAAAACATTGACAAGTATTGTTAGTCCTTTTATAACTACAACGAGCTGATAACACAAAAAAAGATAAACCTCAATCAGAAAAGGGGTGGTGCTTGAATGGCAAAACAAATTCTCCCCTGAATTAATTAATCCCTTTTGCAACACAATCTGATTTTGCTTACATGAATCCACAGTGAGGTCCAACTCTATTCAAATGGAATCATCTACGACCAAGTATACCACAAATTATGGTTCACCTGAGGACAGGGAGCATTTAAAAATTCTACGCTAATGCAGCGATATTTTACCCTTTCACGTTGATTCTGGCGGCAGCAAGATAAAGCGTGCTGTGGGCGAGGAGCGGCATGCTGCGGCAGCTGTAATGTCCTGAAATGTCCACGAAAATTTGCGAATTATGCGAACTGGTGTTATGATTATCTGATTGCGGGAAACTTCCCTCTTCCCTATCGGAGCCCAGAAATTACGGCAGATTTCAGTATGACGTACACCCATTCGCTGGTCTGCACAAATCAAACTGACTCACAGGCACAATGGCGCATGCTGGAATTGTCAGATATCCGACGGCTGACTCAGTATGAATAAATTGACCCTCGTGACACACAATATGTCGGAGATGATATGCTGTTCCACTGTCAGGACCGTTGCAAACTGCCACTGGCTCTTCTCCACCACAAAATACAAACCACAAACCTCACCCACTAAGGAAAGACCTGAAGTTGTCCACCAGAGTAGGACCAGAAGACAAAGCTGGCAAAGAGTCACAACCGCTTTCCACGAAACCTCGGTACAGAAGCTGAATCAGCAAAAAAGAATATGTCGCTCTACTCATTGAATTTCCCCTCTTGGTTGTTCCATTGCCTGGTAGTAAATCCAGACACAGCGCCGGGCTTCCCACGCTGAGGGAGCAGGCTTCCTCTTTGCATATCCAGAGAGGGACCTAGTCAGCAACTCAAAATCTCTCTTATCTGAAAAATGAAGATTTTGTACTAGGGAGTCATCAGTCTCATGTTAAGCATTGCCATGTTATTAACAAAAAAAAAGAAAAAAGCATCTGTCTAGACAGAACCAAAGTCCATCATTTATGGAGAGATCTAATTTTTGCAGGCTGACCATTTGCAGTTTCTGAAAGAAATCAGTTAAGCTTCCCAGACAGTCGGTCCCATGAAACGTACATGTTTTTTGCCAGTCGCTAAAAAACTTGGTGACTTCCTGACCTCAGGGGAGTTATAGGCTTGCCTCCATCAAACACGTGCACCAGGCATTCTGTCTGTATTGTCCCAGCTTCAAACATCAGAAAGCACTGAGTTTTATGACCTTCCCACCATTTGCACAAAGACTCAGTTTACAGCAGTCTCTCTCAAATGGCTTCCTCCACCCACTTTCCACCAACTCGCCGCCTTTGCGGCGGACTGCCGCCTGGCGCAGGTAAAATGTTTTGTGAGCCGCTCTCTCCTGCTCTTGCTCTAAGCAGAAAGATGGGAGTGCTACAGCTAGAAGTGCCTCTGCAGGTACAATCCACAGAGTTCTGCTTCCCAGAATCACTCGCACAGCCAGGGCGCCGCACTCAGCATTTATGTCGCACAATCTGTCTCCCTGTTCTCTGTCGCCTACACTATGACCCGTCGCGTACATCTACATCTACATCTACATCTGAGTGATTACTCTGCTATTCACAATAAAGTGCCTGGCAGAGGGTTCAATGAAACACCTTCAAGCTGTCTCTCTACCGTTCCACTCTCGAACGGCACGCGGGAAAAACCAGCACTTAAATTTTTCTGTGTGAGCCCTGATTTCTACTTTTTTATCGTGATGATCATATCTGTCTCGTTGGAGGTTCGAGTCCTCCCTTGGGCATGGGTGTTTGTGTTTGTCCTTAGGATAATTTAGGTTAAGTATTTCGTAAGCTTAGGGACTGATGACCTTAGAAGTTAAGTCCCATAAGATTTCACAAACATTTGAACATTTTTTTTTTTTTTGACATTTCTGTCTATGTAGGTGGGTGGCAACAGAATGTTCTCGCAATCGGAAGAGAAAACTGGTGATTGAAATTTCATGAGAAGATCCCGTCGCAACGAAAAACGCCTTTGTTTTAATCATTGCCACTCCAATTCACGTATCATGTCTGTGACACTATCTCCCCTTTTTCGCGATAATAGAAAACGAGCTGCCCTTCTGTGTACTTTTTCCATGTCATCCGTGAGTCCCACCTGATGCGGATCCCACACTGCACTGCAGTACTCCAGAATAGGGCGCACAGGCGTGGTGTAAACAGTCTCTTTATTAGACCTGCTGCACCTTCTGAGTATTCTGCCAATGAATCGCAGTCTTTCGTTTGCTCTACATACAATATTATCTATGTGATCGGCCGGCCGGCGTGGTCGAGCTGTTCTAGGCGCTACAGTCTGGAACCGCGCGACCGCTACGGTCGCAGGTTCGAATCCTGCCTCGGGCATGGATGTGTGTGATGTCCTTAGGTTAGTTAGGTTTAGGTAGCTCTAAGTTCTAGCGGACGGATGACCTTAGAAGTTAAGTCCCATAGTGCTCAGAACCATTTGAACCATTTTTATCTATGTGATCGTTCCAATGTAGGTTATTTGTAATTGTAATCCCTAAGTATTTAGTTGAATTTACAGCCTTCAGATTTGTGTGACTTATCGCATAATCGAAATTTAGCTGATTTCTTTTAATACTCATGTGAATAACTTCACACTTTTCCTTATTCAGGTAAATTGCCACTTATCGCACCATACAGATGTCTTACCTAAATCATTTTATAAGTCGTTTTGAACATCTCATGACTTTACAAGACGGTAAATGACAGCACCATCTGCAAACAATTTAAGACGGCTACCGAGATTGTCTCCTATGTCGCTAATATAGGTGAGGAACAATAGAGTGCCTGTAACACTTCCTTGGGGAAGCCGGATATTACTTCTGTTTTACTCGATGACTTTCCGTCTATTACTACTAACTGTGACCATTCTGACAGGAAATCACGAATACAGTCGCACAACTGAGGCGTTACTCCGTAGCCACTCAGTTTGCTTAGAAGACGCTTGTGAGGAACGGTGTCGAAAGCCTTCTGGAAATCTAAAAACATGGAATCAATTTGACATCCCCTATCGATAGCACTTATTACTTTATGAGTATAAAGAGCTAGTTGTGTTTAACAAAAGTGATATTTTCTGAAACCATGCTGACTATGTGTCAATAAATCGTTTTCTTCGAGGTACTTCATAATGTTCGAATACAGTATATGTTCCATAACCCTATTGCAAATCGACGTTATTGATATAGGCCTGTAATTCAGCGGATTACTCCTACTTCCCTTTTTGGGTATTGGTGTGAATTGAGCAATTTTCCAGTATTTAGGACGGATCGTTCTGTGAGCTAGTGGTTGTATATAAGTGCTAAATATGGAGCTATTTTATCAGCATACTCTGAGAGGAACCTGACTGGTATACAATATGGACCGGAGGCCCTGCCTTTATTGATTTAAGCTGCTTTGTTACACCGAGGATAGCTACTTCTATGTTTCTCTTCTTGGCAGTTGTTCTTCATTGGAATTCATGAATATTTACTTCGTCTTCTTTCGTGGAGGTGTTTCGTAAAACTGTGTTTAATAACTCTGCTTTAGTGGCACTGTCATCAGTGACTTCACGTACAAGTTGTCTACAGGCTACATATCAAGTTATATGAACGTACTGCCTGCAATTTCCTCTTGTAAAAAGCCATTAATTATATGTAGCAAATGTAGTACTGGGGAACACTGAGAAGATGACCTAAAATATGAACAGTAATCTGACTGTGTGGTTAAATAGTGAACCTGCCGTGCCACCTCACAACATGTTGTTTATAATGCTGTGTAAATTCTAATTAGCATTTTGTGTTCCACATCTAGCACATCGTGTTAGTAGCGAATTGTTAATCAAACGAGTACAAAGGGGCAGTATTTTATTTAATCAAATTTGGTTTATTGTTTTTTATGTCATAAGTATGAGATCCAGGTTCAGTTTCTTTTGACAATGCTGACGGATAAAAATACCATGATGACTCTCCTTCAGACAGAGAGAATACTTAGGATTTTTGTCAGTAGAAGCGCAATGATATATTGATGGATATATTGCATCTTTCATATTCTGTAAATAGTAAATTAGCTGACACTGTTGCAGCTTGAAATATCTGTCCTATCGAAAAGTATGTTGATACATACATCACCTTTGTTTCTAGATATTCTTTTTTTTTATCGTAACGTCCCTCAATTGGCAGTGACCCTCGTCATCCAGCGTAACTTTTCTCCTTCTTTCTTCTCTTACAATTTGTGTTATGCCTGCACACACCCTGAAAAGCGTATGAGTTGTAAATGTACGCTACCCAAACGAGGCTTGCTCCCTCACCCTCCACTCACTGTTTAGTCCCTCTGAAGGCTGTTGCCTCATATGTGAACCGGAAGGCCATGTGTTAATTAGATGCACAGTAACGGGAAAAAAAAGATTAGCAAGCCGCGCTCAATGAAACCTCAAGTGCGACCGTAGCTTACGTTCTCCCGAGCACAACGATCTGAGGAAGTAGACCTTACAAGTCCGAGAGTGGAACATTTGCCATTGACACTTGCCTCACAGATGTGAACACAGCTGTCGATACGGAATATTTTATTTTAGTATGTGTAGTATGATGATAGGAGGGCAGACCTGGGCCTCCCACGTGACCTGCTCATTACTTTAACTGATAATGAGACTAGTGTGGTTCGTGTCTAAAGGTCTTGTACGATGTCAAGACCCCTTCCATAAAATATTGGGTATGCGATTACGATGCGTACCAGGGTGGCTTGGACACCCACTGTTTCTAGGTAGTCACCAAGCTACAATAGTCTGGCTCTCTTTCAATATATCTGTATTGGTATTTTATCCTTGATCTTATCTTGTTCTTCTGCTGTGCTTTAGCTGCATTTTATGCTCGGTCTTGTGTGCATCTCAAAATATCGGTGTTATATTTTAAATTCCTGTTAGTTGATACAGCTCTGTTTTAAAATTTCTTCTTATTTACAGAAGTTTTTCACCACCATCGTCTCTATTCATTTCATGTAAGGGATCTGATGACTGCGATGTTTATCGTTCTGCAGCATCAATCATCGTCGTTTTCAGCAACGCATCTGGTATTGCTGTTATGTTGTGTGATTTTTCAATAGTTACATGTAACTGGTTGTATCCTGCAGTACCACAGTTTTCACTTGACACAGATCGTCACTAATGAAAAGCTCAACTATAAGTTCCGAGGGTGTACTCAGGTAGACGGTTATTTGTTTGCTTAGGGAACGCTGATGAATGTTGTATCTCTTCTTTCCCGTAATGGAATCAAACGAAGTCCCATGCTTCCTGACAGAGTATAGGGGAACAATGCGAGAGACCAGCACCACCGTACTAGGAAAGGTCCTAATGGAAGTGGTTTGTCGTTGCCTTTCTCCGACCAAAATGGGGATGAATAATGATGACAATGACGACACAACAACATCCAGTCATCTCGGGCAGAGTGAAAATCCCTGACCTCGCTTGGAATCGAGCTCTTGACCCCGTGCTCGGGAATTCAGAACGCTACCGCGAGACCACGAGCGTGGACTCCCTTCCGCTCCTAGCTAATAAAATCTGGAGGAGGATTCTGCCTAACGCAGGATGCCATTTTACAGTTTAGTTATTACCAAAACATGTTCCAGCATTTTACGTGGTATATTTAGAGGATTTTTTTTTTATTTTCTTCATCACATCAACCTGTTCGTTACGTATGATGGTAGTTTTGTATCTACCATACATTCCACGACTTGTCATGGTTTTTTTGCTGTCAGTGTCTCGCTTCCCTTGCTTATGACTTGTTTAAACACTTTTTTTTGTTATTGTCATTTCTATCTGTTACACATGCGTTTGATATAATCCATCAGCAAATATTATTTAGCAACACTTTAAATGGCCTCAGTAACCCTGTGCTATGTTGACAGATTAAAACAAATGGGTGTGTAACAGCAAGAAATGACAAGAGCAAAAGAAATGGGTGCATGTTATAAACAAGGGACGCATCACCACAATATAAAAAACGAGTGACAAGCTTTGGAATTTATACACACACGTCATTTCATACACCATTGTCGTGTAGTACGGTTCTACACATTCTGTCTGCCTTGATAGTGTACGATGTATTACACTGTTCCGCCAGAGTCGGGGAGGACGCAGATCTGTCCTGCAATGCCATTCAGATGAAGTGTCGGTCTTGTCGAGAGATGGTCTGAGTGATGCGACCTGACCCATCTCGTTATGTTCTACGGCCTCCTGTGAACAATTCTGCATACACCCGTTCCACTGCTGAGACACTTCGCCCCACACGAGCAGAAATTTCCCGGATGGATGCATGACATTCTTTCACGCCGATAGTGCGCCCTCTTCCAAAGTCACTGATTTGACGGTACGTTTGGCGCATAAGTCTGCGAGCATCCTGCACGTCTGCTCAAAACACACTGGTCCATTACCTTTCGATTTACAGCGCAGGGACATTTAACCTGTAGGTGGTGATGCGCCCCGATATCGATGTTGAACCTGAACCCGCGGACCGACGTGGTTCAAATTCTAATTAGTTCTGCAGGACATACTAATGTACATGTCCTGCGAATATGAATATCCAATCTCTAGTCGTTCAAGGGGTTCTGTTTTTTTCTAAGTATGAGTGTAAATGGACCTGTCAGAAAATGACTTCAAAAATGGTTCAAATGGCTCTGAGCACTATGGGACTTAACATCTGAGGAAATCATTCCCCTAGACCTTAGAACTACTTAAACCTAACTAACCTAAGGACATCACACACATCCATGCCCGAGGCAGGATTCGAACTTGCGACCGTAGCGGTCGCGCGGTTCCAGACTGCAGCACCTAGAACCAGTTGGCCACACCGGCCGGCAAAAGTGACTTCAAGAAAATTGCAAGTATTACTACTTTTAATTTGGGTTTTCAGACAACAGTTGACTTTCAAGCTGCATCATCACAGAGCGAAATGATATTAGACACAGAAAGCATTCTGTCAAAAACGTCTACGAGCTGAAGAGTTGTTAAGTCTATGCATTGTCTTGGGTGTTACAGAGACGAGCATTTCTACACAGCAGCGTTTACAGTTTACGGTTGCCTGTTGGCGTTGGGATGACATAATTCTGTATCACACGATTTTTGGTTTGAGATGTAAATCCAGGTGAGCTAGGTCAGCCCTTTTTCTGGTTCACATCTTTGACTGACTTAAAGAGGACAAGCATCTATTTTTGTTTGAGTCGTCTGCGTGTATCAGTAGTCTTCCGTTTTACTGCCACACTCACTAAATACGCAATATTATGATTTCAGAGTTGCAACATTACTAGGACATATTATTGTGCGACACTGTGGTTATTATTTTGTGAGTAACGGACTTCTGTGCTTCGGAGAGAAGCTTTGCGTTTTTCGAGTTGGGATGTTGCAGTACTGGTGCGATCTCAGGGTCCTTTTGTAATCAGAAAGCAGTCAATGAATCGGCTAAGGAGGGGCACACATTCTCAAGGAGACAGGCAGTTTTCATGGAGATGAGGCTGCTAAGTGCATCGTGCTATTGTGGCCAGAGCCGGCGCCCTGGTCTAGCCGACCATACGTAATAACCGAATCTGACATTTTTGCCTCTTCTGCTCGAACATTCAAGGCCAAGACGCTACGGCACTGCCTGCCCAGCGTGAGAACGACAGTTGGTTTTGCTCCAAAATTTCTCCTCACCGACGCACCTGGTGTGAAGGGCCCGGAACATGCGTGGAAACTCTGATTCAGACCTATCTTCTGTCAGGTACCCTGTTTTTTCGTGAAATAAGAGATATCCTCATCCGCCACATTGACAACAGCATTGAGTTGCCCAAGCTATGGAAATACAATCCTGGAAATGGAAAAAAGAACACATTGACACCGGTGTGTCAGACCCACCATACTTGCTCCGGACACTGCGAGAGGGCTGTACAAGCAATGATCACACGCACGGCACAGCGGACACACCAGGAACCGCGGTGTTGGCCGTCGAATGGCGCTAGCTGCGCAGCATTTGTGCACCGCCGCCGTCAGTGTCAGCCAGTTTGCCGTGGCATAAGGAGCTCCATCGCAGTCTTTAACACTGGTAGCATGCCGCGACAGCGTGGACGTGAACCGTATGTGCAGTTGACGGACTTTGAGCGAGGGCGTATAGTGGGCATGCGGGAGGCCGGGTGGACGTACCGACGAATTGCTCAACACGTGGGGCATGAGGTCTCCACAGTACATCGATGTTGTCGCCAGTGGTCGGCGGAAGGTGCACGTGCCCGTCGACCTGGGACCGGACCGCAGCGACGCACGGATGCACGCCAAGACCGTAGGATCCTACGCAGTGCCGTAGGGGACCGCACCGCCACTTCCCAGCAAATTAGGGACACTGTTGCTCCTGGGGTATCAGCGAGGACCATTCGCAACCGTCTCCATGAAGCTGGGCTACGGTCCCGCACACCGTTAGGCCGTCTTCCGCTCACGCCCCAACATCGTGCAGCCCGCCTCCAGTGGTGTCGCGACATGCGTGAATGGAGAGACGAATGGAGACGTATCGTCTTCAGCGATGAGAGTCGCTTCTGCCTTGGTGCCAATGATGGTCGTATGCGTGTTTGGCGCCGTGCAGGTGAGCGCCACAATCAGGACTGCATACGACCGAGGCACACAGGGCCAACACCCGGCATCATGGTGTGGGGAGCGATCTCCTACACTGGCCGTACACCACTGGTGATCGTCGAGGGGACACTGAATAGTGCACGGTACATCCAAACCGTCATCGAACCCATCGTTCTACCATTCCTAGACCGGCAAGGGAACTTGCTGTTCCAACAGGACAATGCACGTCCGCATGTATCCCGTGCCACCCAACGTGCTCTAGAAGGTGTAAGTCAACTACCCAGGCCAGCAAGATCTCCGGATCTGTCCCCCATTGAGCATGTTTGGGACTGGATGAAGCGTCGTCTCACGCGGTCTGCACGTCCAGCACGAACGCTGGTCCAACTGAGGCGCCAGGTGGAAATGGCATGGCAAGCCGTTCCACAGGACTACATCCAGCATCTCTACGATCGTCTCCATGGGAGAATAGCAGCCTGCATTGCTGCGAAAGGTGGATATACACTGTACTAGTGGCGACATTGTGCATGCTCTGTTGCCTGTGTCTATGTGCCTGTGGTTCTGTCAGTGTGATCATGTGATGTATCTGACCCCAGGAATGTGTCAATAAAGTTTCCCCTTCCTGGGACAATGAATTCACGGTGTTCTTATTTCAATTTCCAGGAGTGTATTTTTGAAAGTAGAGAGTGGAGAGCTGTGAACTTAGATCCTGGGAATTTGTCTCCAGGCCGTCATTGAGAGGCATTCATTTCAATGATTTTGAGAGGCAGTCGTATCCGGCTGCCGTCTGGTTCTGATTGCCGCCCGCTAGCTGTTACAGAGAAATTAACTACCCGACCGCTATGTTACTGCACTTGACCTCCCGTGGTCTTTATCAGAAACATCCGGTGACTTCATAGTAAACAGGTCCAATACTGATTAAGGAAAACGCAACGCACTGTCAATGCCATCAGGACAGTCGTGCATATGGTATCAGGTGGTTCAGCGCGTCTTCGCGAAATATCACTATAAAAACTCACAATAACCCGACTACACGCCCTCACTCCCAGGTGTAACAATATTGTGATCGACTAACAAGTGCCGCAGACTGTGACAGCGCGCTGTACATTCTGAGCAGCTTGTTACTTGCTTACTTTGTCGCTCAATTTATACTGCTGAATTTGGTTATAATTTGAGGCATCTTGTTGTATCGTTAACTTTGCTTTTGAGAGTTGCCTGGATGGGCAGATCTTGTTGCGCTTTCTCTGTACAGTCTTCCATCCTTGTTTGTACGTCACCATAGTGTTAAAGTCATTTCTTAATTTGATTTGAGTCATATAGAACTTTGCTCTCTGTTAATTTTTCTCATTAGAATAAATAAACGCCAGTCAGTCTTGACTTAGACTTCAAGATCGCTCACTGCCCTACGACTTTTCTATGTTAAGTTGATCCACAAAGAACAAGTACAATCTGTTGTACACCCAATGTGTTGTTCTTACCGTGTCTCTGTTTTCGTTGTCTATAGTGGCCAAACTCAATGGTAAGTTATCTTAAGAGCTGATAGAAAAGAACAAGCATTATACTAGCTCGTTTTGTATGATCAAAGATTTGTTATATAACGATCATTGCACTCACCTTCCTCGAGTGAGAGCCATGACACACCCGACGCCAAATATCAAAGCGTTGATCTTCTGCTTCTGTGTTTGTATGACATTGAATATCCACATGGTCTCCTGTATGTCATTTATATTTACTGTTCTTGAACTTTCATGCTCATTTATTGAATAACAAGAGAAATTAATTTTTAAATGTTTGATGAGTTCTATTCCTCCTGTAGTCTCCTCTCATTCTTACGACTTTTATGTGCTTTCTTTTTTTTATATATATATTTGTAATGTTCTGGCCTAGACTTTGCATTAGTAGCCGGTGTGCGTAAAGCTTGTTGCAACTGATTTTCTGCTGGCAGAATTAAATTTACTATAAACTACCTACAACAAACAAAGTATTTTCGTTTTTACACATCATTTTTCACTCAGACAAGATACGAATAATTTCGGGAATTTCTCCGGCGGATCGAATATTCCACATGCAGTCATTACGATTACTTGTTAGTGACTACAATTAAATTTTAAGAACACAGCAATTTTAAACATATATAAAATTTCAAATTCGGTATTTGATATGTCTGATTCTAGTAGGTAACGTACTTTCAAACTGTTAATTTTGGGGTTGTTCCACCCATTGAAAGCAAAAAAATCATTTTTTTATTCTTATACGCGTAAGGTTTTATCTACGGCTGACACTCTTGTTAGCAAAAGTGTTATCTCTGACGCACGCGCGATTCCTCCAAGGTATAGGAGGAATCTTGCAAGCGACTGACCTGGAGAATGGCTGAAAGATTATTAGCCGAAATACCCGAACAAGAAATAATAATACCCCGGATACACGCCCGAAAGATGATGGAGTAAGGTAAGTTGCAGAAAAATTCAAGACGTGTATTTCGGTGTTGAAAATATTGAGATTTTCCATTTTTGTCATTCATTCTTCTTGCCGTTAAGGATTAGGTGATACAAGCCTTAGACACATGTGCAACGCATGCATCTTTTCCAGAAGATGTGCTTTTACACTTATAGTTGGTATTAGAGATGTTCAGGATGTTGTTTGCTAGCTGGTATTCTTCAATTTATTTTAAAGGCCCCACTTTACACAATCCGTTGGGGTATGAAATTATATTTACTACCTCATATGTCATTAACAGTTGTCAACTTGCGTTGTTCATCGTTGGTCGAAAGCTGTACAGAGAGGACTGTTTCATCCTAGAGGAAAGTGCCCAAAACCAGACTCCCTCCCCCTCCCATCCTCATCACCCCCCCCCCCCCGCCCCCCAAACCGCCCTCCTTGCTAAACCGAACCCGCTGGTTCCTGGGTTCCTGGCTCTGCTTTCTCCTGAATCTAGTGGAGCCAAGTACAAATAGCAGTTTAGCCTTCAATCACTCTGTAGCAGAGAGCAAAAGTCGCCCGCTTATGAATCCGCCATACACGTTTTTACAATGGAAAAAGAATTTACTTTCTGCTACGTTTTCCGTCACTTCTCCTAGGTATTGCCAGTTTAGGCTTTCAGTACAGTTGTGTTCTTGAATAGTAAGGTTTAAGGTTAATTTTTATGACCTAATGGCTTCAGTTAGATAATTTTAAGAAAATATAGACTGTACTTGCGTAAACTGGACCTCCTTCAGTTGCTTAAACGGTACCCCTAAATTTTTCGTATTTAAAGTCCTCCTGTATTAGTATTCATTCTTATGCTCTTGAAATTTTCATTGTAAATTCGATGTCGATAATGGGGAAGGTTGATAAAAGAAGGTGGAGTTCTTCTAAAATGTCTATAGCTATTGACGCAGTTCAGAAAAAGAAGATGCATTTGAAGACGACCAGTAAACAATTTAATGTTTCGAAAACAACACTTCTGAGGCTGTCCAATATGAAGTACGGTACACGAGAGGAAGCAGCAGAAACAAAATACGCAGACCTATAACCTTGGGTAAGATATTGAAGAAGAGTTGGCTTCTTACTGTCTGTCTACGGAAGCTTCTTTCTTCGGGCTTACTCGGAATGATTTGTGAAAAATGGCCCTATAGTGGGCAGAGAGAAATAACATTGAACACCCTTTCAGAGACGAAATTCCTTGTGAAATGTGGGTTAGTTTTTTTTAAAGGTCACGAAACTAAACTATTAGTAAGAAAGGGCTACAGGAACATCCCACAGCAAGGCTCTTGTGTTCAACCAAGGAACCACAGAGAAATTCTGTCACCTTCTAGAAGCTTTTATATTATATCTACTTTGAATCTAGTTGATGTTTTCTTTTTCCACTATTGTTTAGTGCTATTTTGCTTATTTTTAGAAGGGATCCTGTTTTGGCAAGTATTTTTCAAACTTGTTAAGTGTAAGGTTTCTGAAAATAATTTTTAGTAATAAATTTGAGTGGTATTTTCAAAGACGAAAAGGTAAATGGTGCATTAAGTGCACATGCTTGAGGAACATGTTTTTCGCTGTTTTATATTTTTTTAAACCAGAATAACTACGGGTTATGCTTTCGGAGATTTTCCTTTTAATAACGGAGTCAAAACTGCGATGCGCTAGGAATGGTGGTTATCGCTGCAACAACCGGTTTTCTGTTATATCGCTTTTTTCATACCAGTTTAATGTTGACTATTAAAATCTCCCTGAATTAACCGATTTTAGGTTTTTTATTCCGGTATTTCCTCAAGTGAACGTGAAAATCGAACAAAGACTGGAAAATTTGACTCTCTCAGTTTCAAGACACACATAGAATCAAACTGAAGTTAAACAATCAAATACAGGAAAACTTAGCCCGTCCAACGTTCGCTGCTTTTCTTGAAAAGTGGTAGAAGGTTGACAACCAAAAATCACCAGTATTCTCCTACTGGTTCTAATTTTTTCGAAACTCTTTTCAAAAATCGTATTGTAATCATGAATTATTCGAACATGTAGGCATTACGAAGAGTCCGTGGTAAAGGGTGAAAACTGGTGTTGAAGATATTTTTCGTGTGAATTTGTGCATTATCAAGGGCTGCAGGCAGATAAAGACGTATTATGTGGACACAGGCAGCAGAACAGCTACTTTGTATTTTTATTCTATACTGTGAATGAATTGTGAGTCGTGCGTGGCTCTTGTTCCCGCCATCATGCATTTTACACCCTTTTTAACGTACTTCCACCTCACCACGTTAATTTAAATTACCAGTGCCACTGAGCTGCTGCTTTGCCTGACCGTGAACGGCGCTAGGAGCGCGTATCGATATATCCCCTCTCGTAGTGTCTTTGCTGTGTGTGTGTGCATCGACTCCCGATTTGTTTTCGCGCGTCCTTAGTTACTTTTGGGCATCGTTCAGGTCTTCGTGCAAGTTTTTGTCAGGTTGTGTGTGTAGCTGCCGTTATTTCTACTGACGACTATTTGAGATGTTGTCGGTATTCTGAGAGAAGTCGGTCAGTTGTTACGGACTAGGGAAGTTATCTCCGCGCGGTGCAGTCGGCTGGATCCACTGGCGGTCCCTGCGCAGTGTCGGAGCGTGTGTGGAGCTGTCCGATCGCTGAGAGCTTCGTGGTTCACCGACCCAGGATGTCAAAGTTGAGTTGTGGTATCAAGTACCCAAGCCACGTCCATTCATGTTTTGTGGTTCGTTTCGGTGGTTCGCTGTTGCGGGGGTTTTCCTGTGAGCAACACTGTGTGTTTGCATTTTTAAAATTTAGGCACTATGCGGTGGAATTAACTATATTGATTGACTGGAATTCAAGTGCACAAGCGGAAATTTCTGCCTTGTGGCTGTTAGTGTTCCGGTTACCTGCCTTGGCCACTAACGTAATTTCAGGCAGTGTTCTTTCCTCACCTGTTGTCGCTGTCCAGTATGGTGTCATATTTGGTTGTGGATAGTCACGCCCATAACATTTTGTGTCTGAATTCTCATGTACGGACTGGTGGAAAGCAAGTCGTTTGTCGGTCAGTCCGTGGCTGTCCCTTGGTTGGGTTCCTACGGATCAAGTTTAGTTGGGCTCACCACCTGTCTCACGTAAGTGAACGAGGGCAGACCGACCCCCTGAAGGCTTCTGGGTGCTGTAGTCTTTACTGTCTTTCTCATCGGTGTTTAATTGTCTGATTGTAATCTTTTAACTGTCTGATTGTAATCTATCATGGTCAATGATAAAAGAATTCTTGGTTTTACTGTGTTTTATGTAAGTAAGTTTGAATTCCAGCAAGTGGATATTTGCTGTAAGGTTATTGCTGCTGTGTTGACTTTTCTTTTAGTCCGATTTCAGCTACTTAAAAGTTAAGGCTTATGGTTATATATTTTTTTTAATTTTGGAAAATTAATTGTGGGCCTTCAGCCTTGGAAACTTATTCTTAAAATTACCTTTCAAGCTTAAACATTGCGGCCTTCTGCCTTTGAAAGGCTATGGTGGTTTATTTTAAAATCTTGAAAATTTTATTGTGGGCTTTCAGCCGTTTGTATTGCATCTTGTTTATGTTTGTCTATTCACCCTTGCCTTGAGGCGTTCAGCCTAGCTGTGATATATTTTAATTATTTAATTTGTAATTGTAACTGCGTGTTTTCAGTCACTTGAAATTTACCTTGTTGATTTTTAAGATTTCTTGTTTGGAGGCCTTCAGCCATGATTGATTTGGAGTTTGAAACTCATAGTTGTAAAAGCTCGGCTATGTGCCGCTTTGGTTGTAAATGTGTTATTAAATTATAATCAATTACAATTTTAAGGTGCACCTGACCCCAGCTTATTTGGCCCTTTCCACAATCCTAATCAGCTGCTCTGCTCAGCGGGCTTGGCGGGCATTTCAAATTGTTCTTAAGTTTTGAATTTATTACTGTTATTTCATAGAAATACAGACAAAAATTTAATATCTTAAAGCAAATGAAGTATTGTACGTCGTTGCTATGTGACTTCAAAAAAGTATTTGCGGAGAGGGGTTGCAGCCATTACAACGGATACCCGGCTACGACAGCGAGACACCACCGTACAGACCGGACAGGCGGGGGGGGGGGGGGGGGGGGGAGGAGGGGCAAGACGTACGATATAAGACATAAGCCACACGACACACTGCAACAGGGGCGTTGTTGTCACGGTAATGCTGTACCAAATCTCATTTGTTGCTTGTTTCTGTCGGCATTGTTATTAAAAGAGCACTGATACCTTCTCCCATTTTCTATAACAACGCAATATTTCAAATCAACGCAAACTAGTCATTTTTTTTAAAAAAAATAGGTTTATTTAGAAATGGAGCATTTTAGCACACTTGCCATGGTTAACTGATATTCCGGTTGTTTAACTCAGTTATCGGAAAATAAAAAAACACCTGCTGTTACCGAGTCCCAACAAATACCGGAAAAATGGTTGTTCAGAACTAAAATACCGGTATCGCTTTTAACAGATAGGTATTTGCCATCCCTACCATCCGCTCCTAGGTTGAAGAATATCAGGTAGTATCGCATTCAACAGACACGAAAATCTGGTACTAGTAAATATTTATTGAAAAATGAGCACAGTGGACAAGCGTTAATCGACAAATAGATTGAGTGCCGCGATGCGCGGTGTGCAGTTAGGCCCAGCGATGGCGGATGGGCTTCTTTGTGGGTCCCCTGGAGACGGGGATCGGAGCCGGACGCGGAGTGGGGCTGGGCAGCGGCCGGAACGTCGTCGGTCTGGGCGTCGGCCTGTGGAACGGCGTCGGCGGCGGTGGGGGCGGCGTGGGCCGCGGCGGCGCGGGCACTGACGTCACGACCACGGAGACGGGCTCGCGACGCGTCTCGGGCGCCGGCAGCGCCTCCTGGCCGGCGACGCGCGGCAGGTGGTCGCCGTAGGCGCGGAAGCCGTTCTCGTCCGCCTCGTACAGCATCTCGATGCGCCGTCCGTCGCCGGCCACCCACACGGAGCGGCCGCGCACCACCGGAACCTTGTCGTCGCCCACCGACCGGAACTGCACCGACTCCTCGCGCAGCGTGCCGTCCGGCATCTCGTACCTGGCGGCAGCGCAGCAGGCACGCGCTGTAAGCACAGCACTTGACACGGTGCCACACTGCAGGCCCCGGTCACACTGGGTAGTTCTCAGTTATCTGAGTGGCTCGAAGACTTTCTCACTAATAAAGCTCTTAAATGGTGAGCGTTCATCAAAGTCAAAGGGAAAAGTCAGGATGGCCGAAGACAAGTATGATCTACATACACATTGCCTGGCAACAATTGAACCACCGTGAAGACATGTCTACGTAAGTTCGGATACATAGACACCATCGGCGCTAAATGATTACCTAGAACGGTTACGAGACTGCGTTGATGTTGCTCGTGTTTAGTTTTTTTTTTTTTTTTATAACACCTATTAGGCTGTAAAGGGTGTTCCAGGAGCAATGGTCAGTATTCAGGCGAGTGGCAGAAAAACAATCATTCGAAGCAATAAGTCCAGTAAACGTGGTGTTCAAAATGCGTTTCTTGAGAGCGGTCAGCACTTGTTCAATAGAGATGTGTTTCACAGTACCGAAGATCAACAAGTCCTCATAGTTCTTAAGGTATGCGCTTGACAGTCGATGGTAAATGGAAATGTCGTGTGGCTAGGGCCTCCAGTCGGGTAGACCGTTCGCCTGGTGCAGGTCTTTCGATTTGACGCCACTTCGGCGACCTGCGCGTCGATGGGGATGAAATAATGATGATTAGGACAACACAACACCCAGTCCCTGAGCGGAGAAAATTTCCGACCCAGCCGGGAATCGAACCCGGGCCCTTAGGATTGACAGTCTGTCACGCCGACCACTCAGCTACCAGGGCGATGGTAACTGGACACGGCCGCGCGTAATTAGCCGAGCGGTCTCATGGACTGTGTCATGGACTGGACTGTGCGGCTGGTCCTCCCTCGGGCATGGGTGTGTGTGTTTGTCCTTAGGATAATTTAGGTTGTGTGTAAGCTTAGGGACTGATGACCTAAGCAGTTAAGTCCCATAAGATTTCACACACATTTGAACTTTTTTTTTTTTTTTGTAACTGGACATTTTCTTCTTTTTTGGTCGATACTACCATCTCTCAAAATGTGGAAAGCAAACAGCTTGGAACAGAAGAGATTTGTTTCACAGTAATGAAAAAGTGCACACAGGTCTTAAAGTATGCATTTTGGATCC
This sequence comes from Schistocerca americana, assembly GCF_021461395.2. Taxonomy (NCBI): domain Eukaryota; kingdom Metazoa; phylum Arthropoda; class Insecta; order Orthoptera; family Acrididae; genus Schistocerca; species Schistocerca americana. Next base: position 279,158,882 of record NC_060126.1, on the reverse strand, counting down.
CTTGTTTACTGAACTTTTTTTGCATCGAATGATCATTCCTGTCACATCCCTGAATACTGACCATTCCTGCCGGCCGGCCGCGGTGGCCGTGCGGTTCTGGCGCTGCAGTCCGGAACCGCGGGACTGCTACGGTCGCAGGTTCGAATCCTGCCTCGGGCATGGGTGTGTGTGATGTCCTTAGGTTAGTTAGGTTTAAGTAGTTCTAAGTTCTAGGGGACTTATGACCTAAGATGTTGAGTCCCATAGTGCTCAGAGCCATTTGAACCATTCCTGTTGAGACATCCTGTGCAATGGTGTGAAGGGCGTCTCTTACCGAGTGAGCACTGCGAAGGACTCGGAGACGCCACGCACTCGTATCAGTCAGAGTTGTCAGCTCCTGAAAGAGTTTGTTTTTTGGAAATTTGTAGTAAGTTCCTATGGGACATTACTGCTGAGGCCATCGGTCCCTAGGGTTACATACACTTAATCTAACTTAAAGTAACTTATGCTAAGCACAATACATACACCCATGCTCAAGGGACGACTCGAACCTCAAACCAGGGGAGCTGCGCGAACCGTGGCAAGGCGCCTCAGAACGCGCGGCTAACCCGCGCGGCCACAGACTTTGTAAGGGGTCTCATTGAAGGTCTCCATCTGGTCATCAAGTCGAATAGTGCAATATCCAGTTTTGTGGAGCATCTGGATGTGACTGTGGCCCGATAGTGTACTGTAAGCGAGCGTGAAGACATGGACACTCACCGTAAGGTTCCGTTCGGCCAGATTTGGCCTCCACAAGAGAAGAAAATATAGCTCCATCTTGAAATTATGGATTGTGCCACTACAGTTGCTTGAAGAATATGAAAAAATGCATCCAATGCCGTTATTTTTATAGCTTTTTATTTAGGTTGTCCGCCCTGATAGGTGAGTGGTCAGCACTGCGGTCTGTCACGCCAAGGGTCCCGGGTTCGATTCCCTCCTGGGTCGGAGATTATTCTCTGCTCAGGAGATGGGTGTTGTGTTGTCCTCATTATCATTTCATCATCATCAATGGAAGGCAACGGGAAACCACCACTGGAATCGCTACTCTAGATGCTCATACGGTGGACATCTCTGACGAGGTTTCCCCCATGACAAGACCTGTCGTAACGCAGAACACAAAGTTAGTTAAAGTTATTTAGGCTTCTTTGAGGACCCCTGCGAAAATTCGTAGAAACTGGTATTCTAAAAAAGAGGCTATAAAAATAAAGGCTGCTGGAAAATTATTTTTATAAATCAAGGCAAGCCCTTCGTAACACGTCACGTCTGCCACAATAACTACTGGACTCCCAGCAACATTCTGTTTCTCCCTGCACCATTGATCGGGGGCTAGCAGCACCCGAACTGGCCTCTTACCGTCTCATGCGTAGGCTGCCACTGACACCACAGCACAAACGGCTGAGTTTTGAATGGTGCCGTGACAGGGAAGCATGGGCTGTCGATGAATGGCGCCACGTTGTGTTCAGCGGTGAATTCCGGTTCCGCTCTGTCGAAATTACCATCATCGATAAGTATCCCTTCTACCTCTGTGGATGTCCCACTCATCCAATTTTTTGGAGAGGCACAGCGGCCGTCGTCTGCGGAGCCATCGGGTATGACTTCAGGACACGGGGCCTCTGACAGGATAACGGTACGTCGAGGACGTCATCGTGCCCGTGTTTTACATCTCATACAGCAGCATCGTGGTGCAACTTTTTAACAGGCTTACGTTTGTCCACACGTGGCACGTGTCGCTGGACCCCAGGCACTGCCGCCCAAGAAGAGAAGGTGGTCGACTGCGTTCAATTACAGCAGTAGGTGACAGTTACATTATACAGCAGTCAAGAAGAACCCACGTCAAACAGCAGACGCAATTGCAACCACATTCAACAGCAATGCAAGGCACACAATCTCATGCTACACAGTGGAACGGCGACTGCTTGGGGGTGCTCTCTTTGCCGGACGACCAGTACGTTATGTCCCGTTGACAACCACGCGTCTGCGGCGCCTTTTGTCATGGTGTCAGAAGCATAGGGACTTGAACAACGAGAAATGGGGGTCACGTGCTCTTCTCGAATGAGAGCAGATTAAGCATTGATTCTGGGCGTGCCCTGAAATGATGAGAGCTGGGCACAGGTACTGCGCCTAGGAACATAGTCGAACACGATCTCTTTGGTGGCGCAGGTGCCACGGCGTGTGTGGCATAATGTTGAATAAGCGCACTGACCTCCAAATATTTGAACACGGTACACTCACAGTTCAGCGTTATTGTCGCACTGTACGCCCTTCCAATGCTCGCCTTTACAGGGGAGCATCAGGCCATGACTTTATTTTTGTGGATGAGAATGCACGAACAGCGCAGATGGAGGAACTCGTGGAACGAGTGGCGAATGGAGTGGCGTGCCCGTTCCCCCGACGAAAATCCCACTCAGTACGTGTAAGATGCGGTGCGAACCCGTGTGTCAAGGTATATACATGCACCGAGCACCATCCAGCAATTGTCAGCCAAGCTACGTTAGTTGGCAGTGACATGACATGCGGAAAACCTTCAACATGTACCAGTAAATTG